>NC_138770.1:247952137-247957137 GCF_965119305.1 Pelophylax lessonae
TGCAACGAGCCCTCTACATTATAACACTCTATTTACAGTTTTGCCTATCAGTGTATAGAATTTACAATTATTCATACCTCTATGATTTATAATGTATAAAGTATTGGGAACACAGTTTAGGTATATGTACCCTTTCTTTGCCCATGTATTCTGGTTGGCAGGGGAATGAGCTCTCTAGATTATAAAACTCTACCATTTACAAATGTTCCTATTACTCTAAATAATTTACAATTGATTATATATCTATAATTTATAATGTAGAACTGAAGTATTGGGAAGTCACAGTTTGGGTGTAACTACCCTTCGCAGTGTCCATGTATTCTAGCTGCCATTGCAGCGGCTATATCACTCTATATAATTGCAAATACTTCAATGGTTATATGTACTATTGGTAGTGCCCATGTATTCTGGCTGGCAGTGCAATGAGCCCTCTCGGTCATATCAGCCTACGCAGGGCATTTAATGAGCGCCGAATTTGGGATAATTACATGTCATAAAAGCATCGCTACAAAGAAGTTTAGTCTGCTCCTCTGTGCATTAAACAATAAAACACGCCGCATAATTGTCTCATTATTATGATAATCCCATTGGCTCCCTCAGAGAAAAGTCTGAACATCTGATCTAAAAAATCATCCCAGAGAAATTACAAAAGGAAAAAATCATGTGCTGGGAAAGAATACAACTTTGTAAACTGCTTAATGCTGAGAAGCAGAGATCACAAATATTATCTGCTTGTATAAGGACAAGAGATGAGAGTTAGCATTAGTACTAATAGTAGTAACAATAATAATAATAATAATAATAATAATAATAATAATAATAATAATAATAATAATACTATCACCCATACAAAAGGTAGTAGTAGTAAAAATGCACAATTATACTAATAACAACAAGAATATTAATAGCAGCAAAGTAGTAGTAATAATCACAGCGGTTGCAGTAATATTAGTAAGATTATTTTCATTATTATTATAATTACAATTACTATTATTATTATTATTATTATTGTTTTTGTTGTTTAAAAAAAAATTCTTACAAAAAGAAAACAACAGCAAACAAAACAAAAACGGTACTGCTCTTTTTTCACATAGGTGGGATTATCATAACAAGAAGATTATTTTAAAAATAATTGTATCTACATATAAAGGGTAATGATTACATTTACCGATATTTTTCCTAATTCATTCGATGTAGTCATGTATTTAATAATTATGAAATAAAGAAAGAAGAGGAACGTTTGTCAGGAAGGGTTGGGTTGTCTAGTCATGTCCCATAAGAGGGCTCATGTCACCCCAGCAGAGTTCAGGGCACATTCAGGACAGATGGAGACCCTTTACACACAGGATTGAATATACAATGAACAACAAAATAACTGCACATTTGTCGGCATGAATTACACCGATCTAAAAAAAAAAATGTAATAATTGCGCATTGAAAAATAAAGATTTTCATAATCGCTAACAAATTTTCTAGTATATTGTTCTTAAGAAAAATGTGTCATTGCATCGCTGAATCCTCATAAATACAAATATGAAGTTATCTGTTTTCACATATCTATTAGCAAACAACAAATGCTTGGATGCTATATTTTGTAGTATTCTGAGAATTTCTTTGATCTAGGGAGGCTAGTCCAATCATTAATGGAAATACCGGAATAGTGGCTACAATAAATAAATGTGTACTCTAAACAGAAAATAGTCATTTAAATAAAATGATGTGAATGGAGGCAGATAAGCCTTGCTCCCAGGGCTAACAGTGAGGTAGACATACGCTCAGGATCTGAAGGGGGAAAGTAAGACTTCTTCCCAAGCTATAGGAAGAGGTAGACATGGGAGGAATAAGGATTGTTCCCAGGAATTGCAGATAAATAAGGGCTCATCGTTTATAGGGAGAGGTAAGGGTTTGTTCCCAGGGATAGCAGTGACAGGAAGACATGGGCTTATGATCTAAATGGGGGAGTAGGACATGTTCCCGGGGCTACCAGCCAAACTCAAGATCTGAAGGGGGGAGGTAAGCCTTGCTCCCAGGACCAGCAGTGACAGGAGATGGGTTCTTGATTTGAATGAAGGGAATTAAGCATGGTTCCCAGTGCTAGCAGTGGCTGATAGACATGGGTCCTTGATCTGAATTGGGGGGAAGCAGGCCTTGTTCCCACAGCTAGCAATAACAGGTAGACACAGGTCCTTGATCTGAATGGGGGAATTAACCCTTATTCCTTATAGACATGGGCCCTTAATCTAAATTGGGAAATTAACCCTTGTTCCTAGTAAACATTGGTCCTTAATCTGAATGGGGAAATGTTCCTAGTGCTACCAGTGACAGGTGGGCTGATTGGGAAGGCCAGTAGATAGTACCTGTACTCTTGCCTCTGACAGCCCCAGCCTTTGGCTCAGCTCTTCCCTCATGAAGGCATCAGGATAGTGGGTCTCATCAAACAGCCTCTCCAGTTCGTTTAGTTGCTCCAAAGTGAAATTAGTCCGGCTTCTTCTCTGCTTGATTTTAGTCTGGCCTTCTTCTTCCAGCACCTTCAGGTCCTCCTTCCGTTCCTTCATGTCTGGGGACACTGCACACAAGAGACACTGGTGAGCTCTGCTGTCACTGAATCCAGGTGACAACTCTGACTACAAGAAAATTCTCTTCCCTTTGATATAAAACACAACTACTATTGTGGATTGCAGCCCTCCAGATCCCCGTACTTATAGCTATCCCAGAATAGATCAATTACTCACAGATAATCACCCAACATCCAAACAGCACAAAGACTAACAGATTATCCACTCAATAAATGACAATCAGAATGACTAGATAATTGCAAGGGCCAGAGAATGAGAAACTGCAATCCAACCCACCCATAGAAAGTAACATCCTACATTACACTTGGGTTGAGAGGCAATCCAGACACCTAACCCAATCAGACAGAAGGCCAAGTACACTCAACTTAATCTACCTAACTACCCCCATGTCATAGGACCAGGTATGCTGAAAAGGAATATTCACAAATTCCCCAATGCCATGAAGCCAGGCACTCTAAACTTAATCTACACAACTACCCACATGCCATAAGGCCAGATATACTGAAAACTAATCTACACAACTACCCCTATGTCCTAAGGCCAGCTACACTAAATGTAATCTACACAACTACCCCTATGTCCTAAGGCCAGCTACACTAAATGTAATCTACACAACTACCCCTATGTCCTAAGGCCAGCTACACTAAAATGTAATCTACACAACTACCCCCATGTCATAAGGCCAGGTATACTGAAAATAATTCTACAAAACTACCCCATTTAAAAAGGCCAAGTATACAGAAAATACAGTTGCACAGCTTTCCCTGTGTCACAAGGCCATGTGTGCTGAATTTACATAACTACCCTCATGCCCTAAGGCTAGCTACACTAAACCCAATCTACACAACTACCCCATGTCATAAAGCCAGGTACATTAAACCTAATCTACACAACTACCCCCAAGTCACAAGGCCAGGTATACTGAAAATAAATCTACAAAACTACCCCATTTAAAAAGGTCAAGTATACAGAAAATACAGTTGCACTGTGTCATAAGGCCAGACATGCTTAATTTACATAGCTACCCCCATGTCATAAGGTCTAGTAAACTAAAAACTGAATCTACACAATGCTGCCCATGTCATAAGGCCAGGTATAATGCTTCTGAATCTAAACATCTACTGCCATGTCATAAAACCATGTATACTGAATCTAAACAAAAACCCCATGTTATAAGGCCAGGTATTCTAAATCTACATGACTACCCCCCATGGCCATAAGATCTAATATGCTAATTCTGAATTTACACAACTACCGCCATGGCTATAAGATCAGATATATTCATTCTGAATCTACAAAACTTCCACCAATGCCACAAGGCCAGGTTTGCTGAAACTGAATCTAGGCAGACTATTCCCACACGAGGCAGCTTAATAATATCCCATAATTAAATCAAGTTTCCCTTTTCCTTGCTACTATAGCCATCCCCCCCATACAAGCTAACCAGTTATTGGATTGACACTACTAACTAAATGCATACAAGAGAGACAGAGAGGTGTAAATTAAATCTGGATCACTGTGCTCATGCAAGATAGTCAGTCACTCAAATCTCCCCAGAGAACCAGTATATAACTACACATCATACTAGTCATTGCACTTGAACATAGGGAGAGAGCGCTGGGGAGCGTGGAGGAGGCAGCGCAGTGTAAAGCGCAGTGTAGAGGGTGGCAGCGGGCGGTGATCGGACACGTGGAGCAGCGTTTATCCCGCAGCCTGGGAGCACTGCCCGGACGTGTGCTGCTCATCACTGGGCACATTTGTTTAGGAAATGATTTCCGGGAGACGCTGGAAGCCCAGTTCCGATATGCCAACGAATTCTTATTTGAACAAAGGTCTGAGATAAACAGATCCACTGATTACATCCGTACATTCTACCATGCCCGTGCAGACATTCAAATAACACGCTGCTCCTCCTATTTGATTAAACAAATGCATGGATGGAAATCTTTCTATCATTCATGTCTATGTAGTTATGTATTATGTGTTCATCATGTGTACATCTTATCATTGTGTTGATGGGTATAAAATAAATAAGTAGTAAATGTCCGAATATATATACATATACATACATACATACATATATATAAATAAATATATATATCTATACATATGTACACATATATATATATATATATATATATATATATATATATATATATATATATATATATATATATATATATATACACTATAGTTCTAAAAGGATTAATTGAACCACTGATTATATATTTTATATATTGATTATCAATGCATGAAGCTGTGTAGCTATTTACTATAAGAAAACATTTGTATGCTTTCGACTTTTATAAGCAATCATTGACTATCTACTTACTCATAAGTTATCAGTACTTGGATATGAATAATATTGTACTAGAGAAATGCATATGTACACTTCTATATTTTTTTAATACATACTTTACACAT
>NC_138770.1:247962137-248082449 GCF_965119305.1 Pelophylax lessonae
ACATTGTACCCATAATGAGTACTGAGTGGAGACAGGCATTACTTAGGACTTAGTGGGGGCAGACATGATTTGTCACCCTCTTCAGTGACAGGACACTGTACCCAAAATGAGTACTTAGTGGGGACAGGCATGATTTGTCACCCTCTTCAGTGACAGGACACTGTACCCATAATGAGTACTGAGTGGGGACAGGCATTACATAGTACTTAGTGGGGACAGGCATTATTTATCACCATTTTCAGTCACCGTACCCATAATGAGTACTAAGTGGGGGCAGACATTACTGAGGACTGAGTGGGGGCAGACATTATTTGTCACCCTCTTTAGCGACAGAACACTGTACCCATAATAAGTACTGAGTAGGACAGGCACTGTACCCATAATAAGTACTGATTGGGGCAGACAATACTAAGTACTAAGTGGGGGCAAGCAGACATGATTTGCCACTCTCTGCAGGACACTGTACCCAGGAAAATTACTGAGTGGGGCAGACAGGATTTAGCACCCTGTTTAGCAACAGAACACTTTACCCATATTAAATACTAAGAGGGGGCAGATATGGCTTGTCATTCTACTTAGTGACAGAACAGGAAAAGCATGATTGCATGGGACAGAGATGGCTTGTCAACCTCCTTAGTAACAGGACACTTTACCCAGATTGGGGACAGATATAGGATGCCACCCCCTCAGTGACAGGACACTGTAGCCAGGATGAGAACTGAGTAGGGACAGACATGGCTTGTCACCCACCACAGTGACAGGAGTACCCATGAGAATTGCAGACTGGGAACAGAACTGATTTGCCACCCTCCTGAAGGACAGGACACTGCACCTAGGAATAGTGCAGACTGGGGACAGAGATGTCTTGTCACCTTCCTCAGTGAGAGCACACTGTACCCAGGATGAGAACTAAGTGAGGACACACATAGGTTGTCACCTTACTTAGTGACAGAAATCTGTACCCGAATAGCCCTACTGGGAATAGAGATGGCTTGTCAACCTCCTCAGTGACAGGACACTGTACCAAGGAATAGTGCAGATTGGAGACAGAAATAAGGTGTTCGATATACTAAAATTGGAGAGTTCAAAATCTGGTGAAGCTGTGCATGGTAGTCAATCAGCTTCTAACTTCAGCTTTTTTCATTTAATATTGAAAAAAAAAAAAAAAAAACCTGGAGGCTGATTGGTTCCTATGCAGAACTGCAACAGATTTTGCACTCTCCAGTTTTAGTAAATCAACCCAAGATGTCACCCTCCTCAGTGACAGGACACCATGAATAGTGCAAATTGGGGATTGACATAGGATGCCACCATCCTCAGTGACAGGACGAAGTACCCAGAAATAGTGCAGATTGGGGACAGATATAGGATGCCACCCCCTCAGTGACCGGGAACTATACCTAGGAATAGTGCAGATTGGGAACAGATATAGGATGTCACCCCCTCAGTGACAGGACACTGTACCCAGGTATAGTACAGAATAGGGACAGATATAGGATGCCACTCCCTCAGTGATAGGACACTGTATCTAGGAATAGTGCAGATTGGGGACAGATATAGGATGCCACCCCCCTCAGTGACAGGACACTGTACCCAGGTATAGTGCAGATTGGGGACAGATATAGGGTGCCACCCCCCTCAGTGACAGGACACTGCACCTAGGAATAATGCAGATTGGGAAGAGATATTGGATGCCACCCCCCTCAGTGTCAGGACACTGTACCCAGGTATAGTGCAGATTGGGGACAGATATAGGATGCCACCCCCTCAGTGACAAGACACTGTATCTAGGAATAGTGCAGATTGGGGACAGATATAGGATGCCACCCCCCTCAGTGACAGGACACTATACCTAGGAATAGTGCAGATTGGGGGCAGATATAGGATGCCACCCCCCTCAGTGACAGGACACTGCACCTAGGAATAATGCAGATCGGGGACAGATATAGGATGCCACCCCCTCAGTGACAGGACACTACACCTAGGAATAGTGCATATTGGGGACAGATATAGGATGCCACCCCCTCAGTGATAGGACACTGTACCCAGGAATAGTGCAGATTTGGGGACAGATATAGGATGCCACCCCCTCAGTGACAGGACACTGCCCCTAGGAATAATGCAGATTGGGGACAGATATAGGATGCCACCCCCTCAGCGACAGGACACTGCCCCTAAGAATAATGCAGATTGGGGACAGATATAGGATGCCATCCCCTCAGTGACAGGACACTGCCCCTAGGAATAATGCAGATTTGGGGACAGATATAGGATGCCACCCCCTCAGTGACAGGACACTGCCCCTAGGAATAATGCAGATTGGGGACAGATATAGGATGCCACCCCCTCAGCGACAGGACACTGCCCCTAAGAATAATGCAGATTGGGGACAGATATAGGATGCCACCCCCTCAGTGACAGGACACTGCCCCTAAGAATAATGCAGATTGGGGACAGATATAGGATGCCATCCCCTCAGTGACAGGACACTGTACCTAGGAATAGTGCAGATTGGGGACAGATATAGGATGCCACCCCCCTCAGTGACAGGACACTGCCCCTAGGAATAATGCAGATTGGGGACAGATATAGGATGCGATCCCCTCAGTGACAGGACACTGTACCTAGGAATAGTGCAGATTGGGGACAGATATAGGAAGCCACCCCTCAGTGACAGGACACTGCCCCTAGGAATAATGCAGATTGGGGACAGATATAGGATGCCATCCCCTCAGTGACAGGACACTGTACCTAGGAATAATGCAGATTGGAGACAGATATAGGATGCCACCCCCTCAGTGACAGGACACTGCCCCTAAGAATAATGCAGATTGGGGACAGATATAGGATGCCATCCCCTCAGTGACAGGACACTGTACCCAGGTATAGTGCAGATTGGGGACAGATATAGGATGCCACCCCCCTCAGTGACAGGACACTGTAGCCAGGATGAGACATACATAGCTTGTCACCCTCCTCAGTGACAGTAGTACCCAGGAAGTCAAGCTGGCACATTCCTCTTATTCTAATAACTTCTCCTAGCAAAGAAATACAAAAGATCAATATCGCCATAGCTCACGAGACTGCAAATAAATCCATCTCTTCATTAAATACTGTACATACATGTCCGGTTATTTACCAGGACGTCATTCCCTATCATCTATAACCTTACACTTTAGGAAGTTAATGTCTATATATACAATGTCGGGATTATTTTGACAAGACGAATTGTAGGGATTGTACGATTTATAGATCGGGACTGCGAACAATTGGAAGATCTGAGCATCGCTGTATGTGACACACATGGCTTTCATTTAGAATCATTTCACCGAATATTGCAAAAAAGTTGCCGCATTATATCCAAATAATACAAATAACAACCTCAGCAACAATAATAATCATAATAATAAAAATACTACTAATTATAATAATAATAATAATTGTTGAAGGGCACGTATGCATTAACTAAGTGATAAAAGATAAACAGAATTGCAAAAGAGGGGAAGCTGTTCTAAAGAGCCTACAATCCAAGCTAATATACTTAACCAGTACTGCGAAGCTTGCACAAATAACGGTGTAATATAGAATAGAGGCAGAAATGTCACAGGGGCAGAGAAGGCACAGAGGCACCAAGAGGGGTCATTTCCAGACAATGTTACAAATGATTAAAATTGGTTGTTATACATATAACATGACACACCATACAGTATACACAAATATGTAATTGGTCAATTTACACACACACACACACACTACTATAGTATTACATACTGTACAAGAGCCAACATCCCCTTTACTGGAATACATTGTACATCACATTTACAGTACACACACACATATATACTCTGGGAACTTACACACACACACCACTACACAGTATTATATACTATACAAAAATATGCTGTACAATGACCAACATCCACTGTACTGGGATACATTGTACACCACAGTCACTTCAGTATACACCCATTTTACCCACATGTATACTTAGGGAACTTAAACACACACAACGACACAGTATTACACAAAGTATTGTATTCTGTACATATATACACTGTACCGAACCAGCATATACTATATTGGAATACATTGTACACTAAGTATACCATTTATTGCAGCTCAGTGGATATAGATTCATTTGAACCAATGAAGGTATTATTTTATACCCCCAGCACAGCAGAGCCCTCCTAAGATTTTCACATGTCTCCCCTCCCCCAAAAAGTTTCATTTCCTCCTCTAGGATAACATATACAGCAACTTACCATTATATAGATATGTATTCTGCATACAGATGTCCCAGGCTTGGAACAGAAGGCTCCATAATATTAGGCTGTATAATGTGATATAAAGCAGAGCTTCTGGGTGCACATAGGACCAGAGGGGATGAAAGGAAAAATTTGCAGCTGCTAGTTATAGTGAAGAAAAATCTCTCTCTATATATACAGTATATATATATATATATATATATATATATATATATATATATATATATATATATATATACTGTGTATATATATATATATTTATATATATATATTCATATCTATCAATCTATCTATCTCTATATACATGTGTATATATATATATATATATATATATATATATATATAACTATATACAATCCCCATATATACTATTTAATCCAGATATACATAACACAATATAAAATCCTTATATATAATCCCATATAGAACTATGATACTATATAAAATCCTTACTTATATTCCAAGTATATATATATTATAATATAGAAAATCTTTATATTTATTCTATATATAATCCTGATATATATATATATAAATACTGTATAAAATCCTTATATATTCTATATATAATCCCTATTGTCCCAATATATAAATCCCTATAATTTTGATGGGGTTTGTGATAGAGAGGATACATGTGGGTACTCTCTGTTGTACTTTGCACTGATCCATTATACCTGATGTATATGACTCTTTTTCTTTAAGTGGCAATAAAACCAAAGGCAAACAAAAATTATTTTGCAGTTTACTAATTCTTAGATGTGTTGGATGTATTTGTTTTATTTTTTCTTTCTTTCTTTCTTTTTCACCTGGTGATCCAGCCAATAAGTCTGTTGTTTCTCAAAATGAACAAGCTGTCCTGCAGATGTTGCAGTTAGAAAACTGAGAGGAATCATTTACCACTGACAATGGGGTTTACAAAGATCAGCTTTTATTTATTCACGTAAAACCTGTTGATGTAAGTAATAGCTGGAGTTTGGCTTCAATTTGTTAGAGTATTTAGAATCTGCTAGTACATCTAACACACCCCTCCCTCCAGACTGACAATGCTGCTGTCCAAAAGTGCCCCCTTTGCTCCTTCATCCAGACTCCAGAGTTGTGTCTAACTAATACAGGAGGTGTGTTCCTGGCCATATCACCACATGAAAACAGGGGGGAATGAAGTCACCACATTTTTTGATTGGTAAGCTGCAATATGTTACATTTTGGGTGTAATGCCGCTTTAAATCCCTAGAATCCAGCAGTTTATGGAGACAGTACTATTGATGGGACGCCGTGCTCATTGAAATAGCGGAGATAACCGTGTACAGTAGTATAGTCAGTCGGTGTTTGCACTGAGTATAGGGCTGCAGTAAGTTTGATGTTCGGATTGATTTCCCTTCTCCTCCATCCCTCTCCTGCTTCACTGGCTCAGCGAACGCCTATCTATCTCTCTCATCGATTGCTCGGCGCTCTGATGCCTGTGCCTGCGCCGAGGCTCGCTCGATTGGTGAGGCCTGGGTGTATGTTTTCAGCGTGGTTCAGCTGCTAAGAGGCTGTGCAGTTTCCGGTAAGTGTTGCTCGCCGTTCGGTGTTCGCTGTTCCTGTACATTGCCCTCAGTGACCTGTACCCAGCTCCGAGGAATGCTGCAGGACGGCTGTGCTGCTGGTGGGCCTGTGTTGTGATGGGAAGGAGCACCGAGCTAGCTGGGCCTGAATATACAGCATTCTTAATGGGAATAGTAAT
Organism: Pelophylax lessonae; assembly: GCF_965119305.1. NCBI lineage: Eukaryota > Metazoa > Chordata > Amphibia > Anura > Ranidae > Pelophylax > Pelophylax lessonae. The sequence continues at coordinate 247,968,126 of NC_138770.1, forward strand.
AAACAGAAGGAATTGGGGGGATGCTTGCCTTGTAGGACAGGTGTGGGTGTTGTAGTATACAGTGAGGGGGAGCTGAGTGGTGAATGCAGTGTATGTACTATACCACCACGTTTTCTGTATGATGGGAAGGGTCAATGGTCCCCAATCTGTGTTCACTTATGTTAGGACAACCAATTCATCAGAATGGACTGCCTCCCAATACACCAAAACATACCAAAAGGCGCACACATTGCATTTTTGGCAGCAAAATTCACGCTAGTGCTTTGGCGCAATTTCAACACAGATGCATTGTGAAAGGTGATCGAACATTTCCAGAGACAAAACCCCATTTTATGAGGCTTTCCCCCCCAAAAAAAAAGCACACAGTCTAGCAATTTACGTCCATGACCTGTGGGCTGCAGGGTAATCTACCTGGCGACATTCAACTGGGCCTGGAGGAGTGAGACTGCATCAGCATCTGGTTGTATCCAAGTCGTCTTATAGTGTACAGTACAGGTGTCAAACACAAGGCCCGCAGGCCGAATGCGGCCCCCCCTCCCCAAGGCCATTTCATGTGGCCCTCGCACCTCTCCTGCAGCTGCAGTACCCCCCTGTCTCTGCCCCCACCTTTTCTTTGTAGTCGGCAGCAGAGAGGACAGAACTCCAGTCCTTTGCCAGATCCTGCACTCGTCTGTGCAGCTGCAGAAAGGCTTGTCTTTGCCCCCCCCCCCCCTCAGAAGTCCGTTGCAGAGAGGAGGGCAGAACACCTCCTATGGATCCTGCACCACCTTGCCTTTGCTTCCCCAGGTCTCAGCATTCAGCAGACTCTGGAAGCTGACTCCATCACTCCTCTGGTTCTCCTCCAGACCCTGCATTTCTTCCCAGATCCACCCACATCTTCTTCCTGGCAGCAGCACCGGGTAAGGGGTTGTATTGTGATGTAAGGAAGGGTGGGTGACTCTTGACTTATGATGATGGGGGGGCTCTTGACATCTCATGTAGAGGTGTAAGGGGGCATGGGGTGCTTTGGACATCTAATCTTACAGATATAACCGGCCCTTTGAGGGCGATCATAATGCTGATGCGGCACACAATTAAATTGAGTTTGACACCCAAGGTGTACAGTGATCTGCCCTCCTAGCTTGTGCAGTCTTAGGCCTCGTTCACACTGACGTACATCTGTGTGACAGGCTGTCTTTGCACACACAGGATGCAAAGTAGTTCTGCGCAGGCAGTTCCATTTGTGTTTTTTGGGACATAGCAGTTGCACAGATACAGCCGCTGGTCCCAGTTTGACTAAATAAAACACGTGGTATACTACTTACCTGCTCTGTGTAATGGTTTTGCACAGAACATCCCCGATCCTCCTCCTTCCCCTGCTGAGTGCCTCCATAGCAAGCTGCTTGCTCCCGAGCCGCCTCTGTGTGTCTATGAAACTCCACTGCTCCCTTCTCACTGGCTATGATCAGCGGGAACCAATCACTGGATCAGGCTTCGGGGAGTATAAGGGGGGGGGCAGGGGGCTTCACACTTAGGCTGTGTTCACACTTGTGCGAAACGGATGCAGGTTTCCCGGCATCCAATATGCATGTCAGGAGACTGTGATCGGCTCTCACAGCTTCGGGACAGCTGCAGAGCAGTTTGCATAAGAGTCCTGTGCGTCTTCTGGTCCGTTTCAGGTCCAATAACAGCCAAAAATTCCGGCCTGAAACAGAGAACAGGGACGCACCAGACACCTGCTGTGAGCCGCTCTGCATAGAATGCATGAAGGTAAAAAAAACTTCAGCCTTTAGAACCACTTTAAGTAGTCCTGTGTGAATGAGTCCCTACAAATGGGAGGTGAGGAGGAGAAACCGCCCTGCTCCTGCAGCACAGTGCACACCTGGGCCGTCATTTGTGCTGTAAGACAGTTACATTGAGTGACTTGGATAATAATAAATTAGGGTTTACTAACTTTATTTTTGCAAATGGTCAGTGACAGGGGGGAGGACATGCTGCTAACTGTAGTGTATCATACACTCTGTGTATTACTTACTCCTGGCCCCTGCACTCTGTTTTTTTTTTTTTTTTTTTTTTCGTTTTAATAAACCTGCTTTTATTGAATTTAAATTTTTTTTTTTTTCAAACTCCACACAGGGGAGGTCACTGGAGACTCCAAAATACAGATCGCCACTAACAAACAACTAACATGATGGCTCACACACCAGTCCACAATGCCAGAAGTTTGTTGCGGAGCGTTTCCTCTTAATGGAGACACCCGAATGGTTGTAACTGATCTGAAAGAACTTAAGAAGCCTCCAGAAGGTCAGCTAGATGGATATCAATGGCCTAGATAAACAGCAGTGAATGGTTCCTCTAACCATTTAATCCATGGATGTCCAACCTTTTGGCTTCTCTGGGCCACATTCAGTGTAGAGAAATTTTCTCGGGCCGCATATAAAATAGATACTATAGTTAAGGTATATAAGTAATAAAACTCTGCCGCGCTCTTCCCACGCCGCCTCGCCTCCCCCTCCCTCCGCACTAATTTAACACAACTAGAGGATGACCATTGAAATGGAATCAGTATACAGAGGTTTACTTCTTCTGAGAGATATTAAAGGAACACTCTAACCACCATGACCACTTCAGTGATTTGAAGTGGTGATGGTGGGAGGAGTCAGAAACACTGCACATGCTGGGGTATTTACAGGTAGGTGCCGGGGGCTAGTTGCACCCCTAGCACATATGACTTAGGCAGCCAGAAAATGTCATGTCCTTATTCATACATGTATGAACAAGGACATGACATATCACTCCGCCTGTGACAGAGCCGGAACTATACAGGAAGCAGCGGCTCTGTCACTGACTGCAGACATCCTAATGCCCCATACACACGTGCAGATTATCTGCAGACTTTTGTCTGCAGACTTACCAAAACCATATAATATGAGGTCAAACCTAAACACTTTCAATTTGTATGCAATCCGGCAGGCCCTTGCACTACATAGAAAAGGAAAGTCTGCAGATAATCTGCACGTGTGTATGGGGCATTAGTCTCCCGCAGCAGCCGGGAGATTGCATGGCACTTGCAGCCTAGTGCGTGCCCATCCAATGCAGCTTCACCAGTGCATGCCCATCCAATGCAGTCTGATCAGTGCCCATCCAATGCAGTCTCACCAGTGCATGCCCATCCAATGCAGCGTGATCAGTGCCCATCCAATGCAGCCTCACCAGTGCGTGCCCATCCAATGCAGTTGCAGCCTCTGCCTACAGTTGGTTGTAAGCCGCTGCCGCCTTGCCCCCGACTCGATTTCCTTCCTCCCCAGAAAAAAAGAAAAATTGTCAGGGGGCAGTGGGCCGCATTGGCTACAGTTCCGGGCTGCAGGTTGGACACGCCTGATTTAATCCATTTATTGTGAAACTTTTTCTTCTTGCTCCTATTTTCATATGTTTTCTGGTAGAGAGGGAGATTCAAAATAATCAGGCATTTGCACAAAAACAAGAAAAGGAAGAGGCACTTCCTCCCAGCGCATGGCGATCAATTTTCTTGCATTAAAAAGGAGCAGACCATGGAAGGTTTTCATATCCTCCACTAGGCCCAAGAGACACAACTTGGGTTCCTGGGTAAGGTGGGCCTGAATAACTGTGTTTATTACATCCAGCATCCCTGTCCAAAAATTGTGAAAAATTATCACCATCCAAATAACTACATCTCCAGCAGGAGGGAGATCGGTCGTGGCCTATGGTGGATTTTAAACTGAATCAACCTATCTCGAGCAGACACCAACTGTTTGAAGGGTACTTCTCTTATCTGACCAGTCCTCCTCATCCATATTGGGTATGTCCCTTTGCCATGTCCCCTGAAAGGTCAGAGTATTAAGGAGGATATGATGATATAAGGCAGGGGTCTTCAAACAATGGCCCTCCAGTTGTTCAGGAACTACAATTCCCATCATGCCTAGTCATGGCTGTGAATGTCAGAGTTTAACAATGCCTCATGGGATATGTAGTTCCGCAACAGCTGGAGGGCCGTAGTTTGAGGATCCCTGATATAAGGATTAAATCGGATTCAAAAGTTGGTCTTTGCATAGCAACTCTTCCAGCGAGGAGCAACATAATGAAATACCCTGAGGGGGAAATTGGCTGTGGAAGGCATGAGAAAGTTGCATGTATCTGAACCTGTAGAAAGATGGGATATTAAACTTTTGACAAAGTTTATCATAAGACATCAGTTTCCCGCCAGCAGTAACATGTGCCAAGGTCTTAATGTTAAATTTGGTCCAGCAGTAAAGGTTGGGGATCATAAGAAGATGAGCAAAGAAGGGTTGTTTCACAATGGAGTATTGGGGGGGAGAGCACCAGACGCCTTTGTTTTCCATTTAGTTCCACCCACCAGGCTTTGGTAGTAATCTCTGTGAGGGGCCTAAGCTGGTACAAGGTCTTGGCACCACAGAAAGGGTGATGTTGGAATGCTTCCAGGGACTCAAGGTTGGCCACCTCTAACACGGTGAACGAATTGTTCAAATTCGGTACCAGCAGCCAATGGGCAGTGACTAGCTGAGTGACTATAAGGTATTTAAAAATATGGCATGGCCAATCCACCCTGTAGGGTCGGTCTAGTCAATGTAGTGAGGTTGTCGGGTGGGGCATTTGATCCCCATGAACAGGAAAGTAATAAATGGCTAATTGGTTCAAAAAGGGATTTAGGGATCCATGTGGGCAAATTATAAATAAAGAGAAAAGTAAACTTTGGTAGAATTTTACTTTTTGATCAAGTTTATATGGCAACGATAATGGCAAATTTCCCCATGCCTTCAGCCTATTTTTAACCTCTGACAGTACAGGGAGAAAGTTAAACATATGATTTAATATTAATGGGATACCACCCCCTCAAGTTAAGGAGTCTACTCACTGCACCTGTATGCCCCAGAGTTCCAGGGCGGGGTCCCAGAATCATTCGGAAAGAGGAGTAAAGCCCCGTACACACAATAAGATTGTCAAACAATCTTTCATCCGTTTTTTGTGGCATGCAGGTCTGATGTGGAAAGTGAAGAGGTTATTTTCATACAAATTTTCCCGTACAACAGAATTCTACTTCAGAAGTGATGTCATGTGATGGATTGCTTTGTATGTGTTCATTCGTCTCTGAGCATGCCTAGTCTTGCTCTTAAGATTTTTTTCCGTTGAAATCTGTACTAATGAGACGAAAATCAGACGTTGTATTACGGACGACAAAAATTTTATAGCCTGCACATCAGGAAAAGAACCATACTAACAATCCAAAAATCGGCAGATCGGTCGTCGGACGAATTTTCCCTTCAGATTTTCTTATCATGTGTACGGGCCTTAACTTGTGCCGGTTAATTCTGTCTGGAAACCCATGAAAAGTGCTGCAAGACTTGTATGGAAGGCCCAACAGCATTCAAGATAACAGGTGATCATCCGCATAGAGGATGATCCACTCCTCCAGCCAGCTAGCCCTGAGACCTCAAATGTCCGTAGAGGTATGCAGGGCCTCAACAATAGGTTCCATGGCCAAAGCAAATAGGGCAGGGAAGATGGGGCACAGCTATCGTGTACCTCTTTTTAACGGAAAAGAGGAAGATAACTGCCCCCCAAATGCACAGCCTCAGAGGGCCTAGTATATAGCAGCTGTAAGCATGCGGAGGAAGTTCTATGTGTAGTGGAAAAATAAAAATATGCTGGGCTGGTGGAATGAAGCCATCTCGAGATCCCGGTCATATTGGCAGCCAGTGCCCAGTTGGAAAGATCACCTGTATTCACGCTGGAAGGGGTAGGTCTATCAAGGTCCAGAGATAAGATAGCATTCAAGTCTCCCTTGATGAGTTCCTTAGACGGACAGTATGAGCTAGTCTTGTGTAGGGTAAGAAGTACTAGCACTATAAATTTGCCCTGTGGAACACTATGTACACACAGTAATGGTTTACTAATTAGTATGGATATGCCCTTAGAGTAAGCGGAAAATGTGTCCCGAAACACCTTTTGGACCCAGGGCCTATTCAGGGAGAGGACCTTGCTACCTATTGGAATAGTAGGACCCTTTTGAATTTGGAATTAAGACCCCTAACTCCAGGACATCAACTGGAGGCATTCTAAGTTTGGATTATCCATGGCATGACAGACTTAAGGTGTATGCAAGGGAAGAAGCAGTTGGCAGGTACATCCAGCAACACAAGAGCACTGTAACTAGAACATGAGCCTCCATAAAACAGTAACACAATACAATTACATTCATACATTTCCTGGTGGACAAAAAAAGAACTGCCTGCCTTGTAAAAAGAACAAAACAAACGAATGGCAAAGGGCCATTGCCCAAAATAGAAAAAAGGAAAACACCCTAAAAATTACCAATAAAACAAAAGCAATCTTCCACAAGGGAATGCTCTTGGAAGAACCACACAGCTTGGGATACAAAAGGAAAAAAAATAAGAGACCACAGGCAGTGCAGCTACTCAGGCAACCAGTATCACTCTATTTGTAGAGGAGTAGACACCAACAGGCAACATGGTGCAGTATCTTTGGAGTAGTTAGCGCAGGATGGTGGGACTGAGGGATGATGCATAAAATATTGTGGTATCCAGGCCGAGGCAGTCCACAAGGATGAGATGCAACTATGAAGGGGAGGCTCATTTAGGTTTATGCATATCCAGTCATGTAGCCAACGCAGCAAGGGTGTTGAAGAATCCGATCATCTCACCATCTAGGATGTGGAAGTGGCTAGGTTAGAGAAGCCTTTATGTGATGCCCTTGTTACGAAGATGGTTATGGACCTCTGCGAATGACCTTCGATACTGTTTTACCTCTGGGGAGTAGTCCGGAAAGGAGATTGTTGAACCTCTGCCCATCTTTACTTCGGAGACAACCTTACTTTCTAAGATGCTCTTTTTATATCCAGTCATGTTAGTTGACCGGTTGCCAATTAACCTAACTAGTTGCAAAATGTTCTTCCAGCTCTCCCTTGTTGGTACCACTTACTTTGCTGGCTTTTTGTTAGCCCGACACGTTTTTTGAGACGTGTTGCTGCCATCAATTTCAAAATTACCTATTTTCTTAAAATGGTACATTTTCTCAATTTAAACATTTGATATGTTTTCTATTTTCTATTGTGAATGAAATTTGGATTTGTAAGATTTGCAAATCCTCGCATTCTGTTTCTATGTAGATTTTGCATGGCATCCAAACTTCTTTGGAATTAGGGTTGTACATTTCTTCAGTTAGTTCCTGGTTTCCAGGCCTAGGCAACTTACGTCATACATCCAAAGAGTTATGAGGAGGGGAGGGGGGATTTTCTCAGCTGAGCACACGCATCTTTCCGCATGCCTGAGCTAAGGGCAGATTGATTCCAGAAAGTAAATGCTACATGAATCATCTGCCCTTATTCAAGATGGCCATGGGAAGAAATGCTAGGGGGTGGTTTCTCTGCAGTTCAACTCATCATACTTCCTTTCCCAGCAGTGACTTGGTAGACTTCAAATCTCTAAATACAGAGCAGGTGTTTTAGGACAGGGGATAAGGGGGAGCTTGATGAATTCCTCCACAGTTCTTGCAGCTAGAAAAAGGCATTGAGGGTTTGGTTTAAAGTTCATTAAGGCTTGAAAATGTAATAGTTGAATGTCCAAAGCCTGGCCACAGTTACATGTTATGGCAGTGTTTCTCAACCTTTTTTCAGTCAAGGCAACCTTTCAAATTCTGCACAATCTCACGGCACCCAATTCTAAAATTTAAAAAGCTAAACTAATAGTTTTACATAACGCAACAACATCCACATGCGTAGACAACCCAAAATTTAAGGTGATTTATTCTTCCAAAGCAAACACACCTTTGCACACTGGCACTGACTAGTATTCCAGTGTTTCTCTTATCCCTCAGTTTCTCTCCCTTACTTAGCTAATGTGACCCCAGTGCTGACGGAGAAGGGAAGGGGATAGACAAACAGGGATGCTGTACAGGTACCCGATGCCCTCCTTATCAACCAATGATGTAATTTATTGTTAGAACACTGGTGTCTAGAAGGTTGTAATGGTGCACAATGAAAACCTGTGGCTTTATGTAAGGAAGGCTTGATCCCCCCCCGCTGGCTTGTATACAGTTTTTGGGCAATTTCTAGGCATTTTGCCAAGGCACCCCTGAAGACACCTTCAGGCACCTCAGGGTGCCCGGAGACCCTGGTTGAAAAAGGCTTTGAGCATTTTTTAAACATGGTTGCAGTGTTTGCAGGATAGCATTATTAGCCTATTATTATACAGGATTTATGTAGCACCAACCGTTTTCAGATAAAAGAGGGTCTTGGGAGGAGCAAAGTGAACAATTGGGTTGATATTTCGAGATGGGCTTAGTGATGTAGCTGGGAGCAGAGCTGTGGATGGCTTTGTAAGCTGTTAATCTTTTACACTTTGTTGGGTGATCAGAAGCCAGTGGACGGATTGGCAAAGAGGAGCGGCAAGCACAGTTGGTAATGTGGATAAGGCTGGCTCAGCCCATCAAATAGGCCGATTTCTATGTCCATATGAGACATAAAAAGCAGTAATTTTAGTTTTAGTATAGTCAGATAAAAAGCAGGTAATGGTTTGTAGCGCACATCCAAATATACTGAAGTTTAGGGATATTATTAATATAGTTGTCTAATATAATTACAAATCACAATCTTCAATTGATAGCAACTTGGTATTAGGGTATTGTCACTAGATATTTACATTTTCAATGTAAGTTGACATACCTAAACTGTAGCTCACTAGTCCATTTTCTGCAAGTCGCTGAAATCATGTGAACACAACCAATGTCGATCTGGAAATGCTGGCTACTTTTCTGTTATTCTGACTTGCTGGCAGATCAAGAAAGTGAAAAGTCAGAAGACCTTATATGCAATACTGTATTTGTTCCTGGTTAGTAGGCCAGAATAACCACAATGGGAGCCACCAAAAGATGATGGTTATAGTGCAAACACAGACAGTTTTTGTTCAGTGGTTACAATGAAAATGAATACAGCTGCTTTCAGGACAGCATGCAGTTTGATACCCTAATCATGCCAATTTGTATAGTGTACATTAGGCCTCATGCTCACTGAGTGTTTGCCCAACTCTCCTGAACGTCGTTCTCTTGGCAGGAGAAAAGCAGCATCAAAATCACGCTTAAAGCCGTGTTTTTGTAGGAGCGCTTAGATGCGTTTAGATGCGCAAAGTACTTTGGCGATAATTCATATCATTGGCCACAGTAATGATTTATTGTGGTCATTGAAATGAATTAACATCCAAGCGCTAAACGTGTCTAGCATTAATTGCTTGCTGACCACGCATACCTAGTACATGATCCTGCACTTCGGGGTCTGGGGTGTGCATGTGCAGCACCAGCAGCCCACTTCTGCTGCGATTATACACAGCGGTAGCTGTTCTGCAGGATCAATGCCTTCCCCTAGGAAAATCACTTCCTACACAGTGCACAAACACTGGCTAGGCATAACCATTTGATTGCCCCTGATGTAAACCCCTTCCTAGCCAGTGTCAATACAGTGACCGTGCATATTTTTTTTAGCACTGATCACTGTGTTAGTGTAACTGGTCCCCAAAAAGTGTCAGTGTCCAATTTGTCTGCCACAATATTTCAGTTTTGCTAAAAATCGCTTATCACATTATGTTTTTTTTTTTTTTTTTAATTGTCAAACATTTTTTGCTTAAAGTGCAAAAAATAAAAAACACAGATGTGAACAAATACCACCAAAAGAAAGCTCTATTTGTGAGGGAAAAAAGGACATACATTTTAATTGGATACTACGCCTCATGACCGTGCAATTGTCACTTAACATAACACAATGTGGAATCGCAAAAAATGGCTTGGTCGCAAAGGGCAGTACATCTTCCGGAGGTCAAGTGGCAGTTTTTCATGAATGATGTCTCTGTACATTGCTGCATTCATCTTTCCCTCGATCCTGACTAGTCTTCCAGTTCCGTCTGCTGAAAAACATTCCCACAGCAAGATGCTGCCACCACCATGCTTCACTGTAGGGATGGTATTGGCCAGGTGATGAGCGGTGCCTGGTTTCCTCCAGACATGATGCTTGCCATTCATGCCAAAGAGTTAAATTTTTGTTTCATCAGACCAGAGAATTTTGTTTCTCATGGTCTGCGAGTCCTTCAGGTGCCTTTTGGCAAACTCCAGGTGGGCTGTCATGTGCCATTTAATGAGTGGCTTCCGCTTGGCCACTCTCCCATACAGGCCTGATTGGTGGAGCGCTGCACAGATGGTTATTCTTCTGGAAGGTTCTCCTCTCTCCACAGAGAAATGCTGGAGCTCAGTCAGAGTGACCATTGGGTTTTTGGTCACCTCCCTGACTAAGGCTCTTCTCCCCCGATCGCTCAGGTTGGCCGGGCAGCCCGCTCTAGGAAGAGTCCTGGTGGATTCAAACTTCTTCCATTTACAGATTATGGAGACCACTGCTGCAGAAATGTTTCTGTACCCTTCTCCAGATCTGTGCCTTAATACAATCCTGTCTCGGAGGTCTACAGACAATTCCCTGGACTTCATGGCTTGGTTTGTTCTCTGACATTCAATGTTAACTATGGGACCTTATATAGACAGGTGTGTGCCTTTCCAAATCCTGTCCAGTCAACTGAATTTACCACAGGTGGACTCCAAACAAGTTGTAGAAACATCTCATGGATGATCAATGGAAACCAGATGCACCTGAGCTCAATTTTGAGTATCATGGCAAAGGCTTTGAATACTTATGTACATCAGATTTTTTTGTTTTTTATTTTTAATAAATTTACACAGATTTCAAACAAACTTCTTTCATATTGTCATTATGGGGTATTGTTTGAAGAATTTTGAGGGAAAATAATAAATGTAATCCATTTCGGAATAAGGCTGTAACATAACACATTTTGGAAAAAGTAAAGCGCTGTGAATACTTTCCGGATGCACTGTAGCTAATAAAAAAAGTAGCCCCTTGAAATGTGCTCACTTGTTACTTACTGTGGCAAAACAGGATACTTGTCAGTCTACTGTTTATGCTGTCAGGGTTAAGGTAGAATTTTAGAAAAAGTTTTCTTTCTAGTCTTGTATAAAGTATAGAATCACAGTTAGGTTTTAATTGCTGCCTGTGTCCCTATTGAAGAGATTTCCTATAATTTCCTGTACCAGTGAGAACCTGTATCCAGGAAAGAAAGGGAGGAGAACCTTTCCAGTAAGTTGCAGACCTCAGTAAAAACTATTTTTTTTATTTTAACTTGCTAAATGAAAATAAAGTTTTATTCTTTTTATAATTTTTTTTTTCCCTTTTTTTTTGGAAGGGACACAATGGGTCGCCACTCTTCAGATTCAGAGGAGGAAATCAGGACTCGCAAAAAGAAGAAGCATCGAAGGCGCTCTTCCTCTAGTAGTTCATCGGATAGCAGAGCTCGTAGTCATAAAAAATCTGGACGTAGATCAAGGTCTCGATCACGAGATGCATACTCGAGTTCACACTCCTATGACAAAAGGTGAGCTGACCTTTGTAGTATACTGCTAAAGACTTGCTGCTTACCATTTTAAAATGCACCTAGGGCCTTGTTTGCTAGGACATTGATGGCTCCTGCGGTCTTACGTCCTTAGTTGCTTGCATGCAGACAACCCCTGCTGTCCTCGGTTGCTTGGATGCAGTTGGTCCTTGCCACCTGGCATTTTTGGTTGCCAGGACACAAGTGGCCCCTGCTGTCTGGCATCCTTGATTGCTTAAACACAGGCAGTTCCTGCTTCCCTTGGTTTCTGGGATGCAGGTGGCCACCGCTATCTAGCGTCCCTGGGTGCTAGGATGCAGCAGACCTCTGCTGCCTACCATCCTTGGTTGCTAGGATGCAGGTGGCCCCTGCCGCCAGGCGTCCATGGTTGCTTGGGTGTAGGCAGGTCCTGACACTTAGATTTCTTGGTTGCCAATATGCAGGAAGCCTGCTGTCTAGCTCTTTGCTTGGATGCAGGCAGCTCTCGACACAGTTGCTAAGACACAGGTGGCCCTGCTGCCTAATGTCCTTGGTTGCTTGGATGCAGGCAGCCCCTGGTTGCTTGGAAGCAAGCGACGTCTGCTGCCTGGCGTCCTTGGTTGTTTTGGTTCAGGTGGCTGTTGCCATACAGTGTCCTTGAAACCTAGGAAACAGGTGGCCCTGCTGCCTAATGCCCTTGTTTGCTTGGATGCAGGCAGCCCCTTGTTGCTTGGAAGCAAGCAGCTTCTGCTGTCTGCCAACCTGGGTTGCTTGAATGCAGGTGGCCCTACCGTTCTCCTCCCTCCTCTCCACACCTGGCATCCCTGGTTGCTTGGAAGGTGTTGGCCAAGCCATGCAACACCCTTGGTTATTATGGTTCAGATGGCTGCCTGCATTCTCGCAACCATTGGCATTGGGTACTAAAGTAAGATCTGTTATTATTGTTATTTAAATATTTGTCTCCTTGCTAGATGCGTGGTTGGAAAACAGTGTTGTGGAGGGGTGGGTGGACACTGTCAGCCACACTATTTCAGCAATGAGAAAATCTGGAAAGATGGGAAAATGTGTTACATGTACTTTGTTGCCTGGGGGACAAAAGCTGAAGAAAGAAGAAGGAAAAGATCTTCTTTATTTTTAGGTACTGTAGGTTGTTGCCATTCCACAAGCGTGCAATTGTAAAGCGTAGAATTTTAGGTATCTATTTACTTGACGTAACATCATCTTTCACATTTTACAAAAAAAATTGGGGTATATATATTCTTTTTTAAATTCATGAAAGTGTATTTTTTCCCCCAAAAAATTGCGTTTGCAAAACCGCTGCACAGGTACCGTGTGACATAAAAAATTGCAACAATGGCCATGTTTTTCCGTAGAGCCTCTGCTAGAATAATGTATAATGTTTGGGGGTTCTAAGTAATTTTCTAACAACAAATACCGATTTACACTTGTAGACAAAAAGTACAAGAAAAAGCCTAGTCCTAAAGCAGGCGGTTAAGCTGTTTTCCAGACGTTTAGCTTTAAAGGGTTAATAAACTCAGTAACTTATAATGCATATAGCACTCTGGGCCCGAAGTCCATCATTGTTTTGTAATCCATTTCTTAAAATCGTCCCTTTGTTTCCTGTATTGGAGTGGCCCCATTGTCTTTCATAGTCCCCTTTTTGCCCTTGGCTGTGAGTACAGCTTTATGTCCATAGGCTGCCTGTGTGCACATGCATGAACATACAGATAAAGTGATACTAAACCTTTGTTTCTAATAAATGTCATACTTGCCTGCTCTTGCCTGAGTAGCTCCGATCCTCCTTTTCTGGGGTTCCCCGACGACACTCCAGGCCCCACTTCTTCTGCGAGTTCCTTTTTGACACAAACTGGGGGATTCGGCCCCACTCCCACATCACATCATTTGATTGACAGCAGCGGGAGCCAATGGCTGCCGTTGCTAACAATCTGCTCAATGAGGAGGGAGACAGCAGCGAGAGACTGCTTTTGTGCCCATCACTGGATAGGGCTCTGGTAATAATAAGGGTGGGGGGGGGGGGGGCTCCTGCAGCACAGAAGGTTTTTTTACCTTAATGCATAGAATAAGCTTCACTTTAAGCAATGGTAGCCCCGCCTCTGCTCTTCATACCTGTGGTTCCTGAGACTGGGTCTAGGAGGTAGGGCATGGCGATTGTGATAACAGGACATGTAGTTCCAAAGAGAGTCATCTTATGGCGTGCTTAGTGTGAGCTTCCAGGAAAGTGCTTCTGAGCAATCTGCTCTAACAACAATGATATGTAAATGCTTTCTTACAAATTTAAAAGAAATGCTCAGTAGTTGTTTTAGTTGTGGATTTTAATAAATGTAGGCTAAAAAAAATTGACTTTAAAATTGCATCAAGTGGTCTTTTGAAGTTGATAAAAAGGTGTTGGGACCCTACCAGACACACATTTTTTTTTTCTCCCCGATCAGGCTCATAGAAAATGTCAGACAGAATCGATGCCATTATCTTGACAGAGAGAATATTTCATGCTCTTTTTTTTTTTGCATATTTTTCATGCAAAATGGGACGTGTGTTTTTTATATTATGAATACAGTAGATGACTAGAACTTCTATTTTTTTATGGTACCATTCAGCAAATATTATGATATGTAATGGGTTTAGGCTGGGTTCACATATATGAGAATTGGATGCATTATCCAGTTCACATAACATGCGAGTGGCTTTCAATGAAGCCGGTTTACACGTCTGGGATGGCTGGGGTGTGAATTTAAAAAGGGTCCTGTGCTTTTTTGGGTCAGGTTCAGGTGCGAATTCAGGGAAAAATGTGCACCTGAACCAGTGAACACAAACGCACAGGACGACGGACTGCAAACTGCAGCCAGACCTGTGTGAATCCAGCCTTAGGATTATATAATTAAATTTTATATATGTTTTTTTTCTCTGTGCACGATCTGTTGGTAATAACAACTATCATTGGTATTTTGTACGAAACATCCATATTGTATCACCGTATACATATATTGGTATGCTAATGATAGTAACTTTCTATGTTTTATACCTAAATGTTTATATATTGTAATGCTATCTGCTATAAAATATTTCTAAATAGTTTGTAAACTAAATAAAAAAAAAAAAATCACATCGCTAGTTGCCTAGGACTTTGTCTATGCATTTTAAGAAGAAGGAATGGGGAACGTTGGAGAGTATTTTGTTTGTAATCTTGAGAGATACATATAGATTTTTTGGATAACTATTGGATCTTCTTTGTTTTGAAGTGCACACATAATTGTACAATTCCCACTGATTGGGCAGTTCCTTTTTAACTCGGATGCTTCCAATTCTTGAGTTCATAAATAATAAAGATAAAACAACATGCAGCAATGTTTTCCATGCGTATTGATTTCTTGTTTTTATGTTATGTCAGATTGGTGCTATCCTCATAAGATGTTCTGACTCCCGTTTACAAATGGTTTCCCTGTTCTCATCTGAGAAGTCGTCTGCTTTATTTAGGAACTCTTCAAAGTTTCCAGTTAACAAGTATGCTGCATTGGTAGCAGATGATAGAACCAGCCTTGGCTTTATTTATGAAAATTCTTGGTCTGAATTCCACCCCAATTAGTTTATATACCTGTAGAACTTTCTGGTTTCTCTGAATATTGGTCCACTGTTTTCTCAGATTGCTTTTTCCATACAAAATGTAGTTTCTTCTTTGCATTTTTTTTTTTTTTACTACATTTAAATTCACATGCCATGTACAGTACTTGCTGTGTTTTCCCCATATTCTTCATTTTTTGTCAGTAATCTTTTCCTTTACCAAGTTGAACCAAGAAGTTTTCGTCTGAGCAGATCCACTACCAAGCTCGACCTTTGTTATCCTGCAGATGGTTTCTTAACATTTTTCCTATTCTGAATGATCCAAGCCATCTTTGACATAAGATCAGTGAAGCAGATGTTCATCAATTCTGCTGGCATATTGGATTTCTGCTCCCTGATTGTGAAGTGTAGTGTGGCACAATTTTCTTTTTTCTTATGCTGAAAATGGGGTTCATATTGTTGCTATCAAATGGTGATGGCCATAGTCTGCTTTAGCTCCCATTTTTGGAACTTATTTTCCAAAACTTTAAACAGATGAAGGTCAGTCTGTGTTTTGTTTTTTTTTTTGCTATTTGTCAGATTTATGAAGGTTTATTTGCTGTAATTTAGTGCCACCAGTCAAAATGCCATGAGAGATGTTATAGCAGTATTTAACTCAAAACCAAAAATGTAATACAATATGTTGCAGCTTACCAATCATTAGATGTGGTGCTGCATTCGTTTACTTTTTTTTTTTTTTTTTTTTTTAGGCCTTTTCCTCTTTGTTTTCAACTAAAGATCTAGCTAGGAACACACTTCCTGTATTAGAGAGCCCCTACTCTGGATGAAGGAACACAGGGGTACCTTTTGGCTGCAGTGTTATTCTGGGGGGTAGAAGAGTGTTGGATGTACAAGCAGAATACCCTGACACATTGCAGCCAAATTCCAGCCCCCACTTTATAAGCTGTTAAAGTAAAGAGTTTTGTTCCCTTTTTAGATAAAGGTTTTACATAAATAAAAGCGGATCATTGTAAGCACCCCAGCTAGTGTTGAATGGTTTGTCTCATCTCTGTAACTTATACAATTCACTGGGGAGCTTTCTCTTTTGAGAAAAAACTGATTGGCCAGATCTTTAAATGAAAATAGAAGAAATAAATCATAAAAAAGAAAATGAATGCAGCCATCACATCTAAGAATTGATAGGTTGCAATATAATAAATGTTTGCTTTTGGGTTTTAAGTATATGTGAACCCTCGCCTTGTAAAACAACCCATTAAGTTTAAGTGCCGGTTCACATTATTGCTGTTGCGACAATCGCATGTAATTCGGAGCGCACTGCTCCTTCATTACATGCGATCTGACGTGCAGATGCGAATTCAGCCATACACTTTGTATGGCTGAATTCGCACTGTATCTGCACCAAACTCGCACATGACCCTTTTTTTCAGCCGCATCAGGATCGGATCGCACAGTGGTTCACACTTGTGCGATCCGATTCTGTGTGAACTGTCAGTTCGCACTGCGATATGCGATCAAACTGGGGGTGTCGTTAACATTTCATTGACACCCCCTGCGTATCGCATATGGCAGTGTGAACTGCCAGATGTGCGGATGCGATGCGGGAACAGGCTGCGAATTCGCAGCCTTCCCGCATCGCACAAGTGTGAACCGGCACTAAAATAGAAATGAGAGGCAAAACATTTGTGCATATATAAGAACATTACAAATACCTTTTTTTTTTTTATATATATTTAAAATAATCCTCTGTTCTCAGCTGCATAAGGAGCTCAGCGACCTAGCGAAGGAGAAACAGCAGCACACTCGTCTTCCCAGTGAATGACTATGCAAGGGTGGTGTGTCAGCACCAGTCTGATCATAGGAGGAGAGCAGGCTGAGTTTCCAGCACAACTAGAAAAAATAACCACTCTGTAGTCTGTACCGTCATGCCTAGTGTGGTCAGATTTTACAAAGGAAGCAATACAAAGAGAACAGGATACTTTTTCATACAAGTACATGGTACAACCATCACATATTAGGAATATGAAATGTTGGGGTAGCATATTCTTTATTACCACTTTAATTTATATGCCATCCCCTCTCACTTTAGTATACCCATTTACATTTTTTTTAAACCATTTTATTTGTCATAATCTTGTTTAGATCCTCCAGCAGAAGCATTCATGTTTAGTATAGTATAGATTGAACAAAATATCTTTAGGCCTCATGCACGCAGGGCGTTTTTACAGCTGCTGTTAGGAGCGTCAGGCGGTTTTTTTTTTTTTTGCAGCTTAAAAACGCCCCTCTATGTTATTCTATGGCCTTATGCACACACAGACGTTTTTGAGCTGTAAGTGGCATAGGCGTTTTTAAGCTGCAAGAAGAACCCACGGCCTGCGCGTTCTGAGGACCAGCGTTACAGCTGCAAATACGCCTGACGCTGCCAAAGGCTAAATAACGTTGCTTAACGTTGCTTATACAGCGTTGGGCCATTTTTTTTTTTTTTTATGTTCAAATCAATGGTTCCTTATGGGAGCCTATTGATTTGAATGGAAGGCGCATCGCAAGTCTGATCAGGATGATCCGACTTGCGGTGCGACTTGCGCTCTGAGAATCTTGAGGGGGAACTCCACGCCAAAATGGGAAAAAAAAAACGGCATGGGGTCCCCCCCCTAGGTTCCAAACCAGGCCCTTCGAGTCTGGTGTGGATTTAGAGGGGAGCCCTTATGCCAGAAAAAAATCTGCGTGGGGTTCCCCCCAAGTCCACACCAGACCCTTATCCGAGCATGCAGCCCGGTAGGGCAGGAAGGGGGAGGGGACGAGCGAGCGGCACCACCCTCCACCATACCAGGCCACATGCCCTCAACATGGGGGGTGTTGGTGCTTTGGGGCAGGGGGAGCTCTGCACCCCCCCCCCCAAAGCACCTTGCCCCCATGTTGATGAGGACAAGGGCCTCATACCCACAACCCTGGCCGGTGGTTGTGAGGGTCTGCGGGCAGGGGGCTTATCGGTATCTAGAAGCCCCCTTTAACAAGGGGGGCCCCCAGATCCCGAACCCCCTCCCTATGTGAATGGGTATGGGGTACACTGTACCCCTACCCATAAAAGGCAGTGTATGTAAATAACGACAGGAGACATTTTGGAAAGTTTGTTAAAAATCTTCATCCGGTCTTCTCCACTCTGGGGAAAGAGGAGTTTTATTTTAACAAACTATTTCTTACCTTAAGCCGGCCATAGATGGTTGAATCTCAGCTGGTTTAGCAGTATTCTCTTTCGTTCATTGATGGGCACAGCTCCTGATCTTCGTAACTATTGGGTTATACTGCCCCCTACAGGAGTAGGACACTAGGCAGAAAAAAGTCTGGCTTCGCTTATGGGCAGTAACCAGCATAATCTCGGTATTTGCGGACGATACTAAGCTATACAGGACGTGGTAACCTTACAAGCACAAAATAATGGGGTGGGCAACTACATGGCAAATGAGGTTTAATGTTGAAAAATGTAAGGTAATGCAGAAATACGCAAGTTACTCGCTAGGGGGTGAACCTGTGGGTGAATCTAAGGTAGAAAAGGACCTATGGGTCCTAGTAGCCAACAGGCTTAGCAATTGCATGCAATGCCAAGCTGCTGCAAGCAAAGCCAACAGAATACTGGCATGTATAAAAAGGGGATTCACTCTAGAGATAAAACGATTATTCTCCCACTCTTCAAGACTCTGGTCTGGCCACATGTTGAGTATGATGTCCAGTTCTGGGCACCCGTCCTCAGAAAGGAGGTGCTGGAACTAGAGAGAGTCCAGAGAAGGGCAACAAAGGTAATTAGGGGACTGGAGAATATCCGCTATGAGGAAAGACTAGAAGCATTAAACTTATTCTCTCTGGAGAAGAGACGCTTGAAAGGGGATATGATCTCAATGTACAAATACCGAACTGGTGACCCTAGCATAGGGAGAAAACTTTTTAGAGAAAGGGATTTCAATAAGACAAGGAGCCACTCAATAAAACGAGAAGAAAAGCGGTTTAACCTGAAACTGCGTAAAGGGTTCTATACTGTCAGAGCGGTAAGGATGTGGAATTCTCTTCCACAAGCAGTGGTATCAGCAGGGAGCATCGATAGTTTAAAAAAACTATTACATGGGCCCCCTAAAGACCACAGCATACAGGGGTATACAATATACGGTAACAGCAAACACACACAAAATAGGTGTAACTGGATGGACTGGTGTCTTTTTTTTCAACCTCACTAACTATGTAATTATATGCTATAGGTACTCAGTTTTTTTTTTCTGTGAGATCTACAATTAACTGCTGAACTGGGCGACGGGCTGGATAATCTAGATCCAGTGGTCACCCCAGTCAGGCCATCGAGCGCTCGCAGACCTCAGCGAGCGCTAGGTCAGCCCAGACAAAGCCCCACCGGACGGGGGCTGGCCTGCGAGTTAAACACCTCGAGAGGTCTTATACGACTGGGTCTCATTCCGAGTCACAGCGTTCCTCCTGGCCGACAGCCCCCCATTTTGATGGCGTGGGGTTCTGTCTGGAGCGGTGCCTGCCTGGTTCCTGGTATAGTGAGTAGCTGTCCCCCCTCTCACCCTGGAGGGTTTTGGGTGGACGTGGGCCCCTCCTTGAGACAGTCGGATCTCCTGGTTCCCCCCCTTCCCATCAGGCACCCCCCTTCATCTGTACCTCCCCATCCTACCCCCCCCTCCACTTTTTCTGGGGCCGTGTGGGTGTTCTGGTCCACCTCCTCCTGCTGGAGATGGGGGCGGGGGGATGCGCCGGCGGTGACCGGACGATTGGCTGTGCAGGGGGGGGTTTTGTTGTAGCCTGTGTGCTCAAATGTACAGCGGCCATGTTTGTGTAGTCCAGCGGCCATTTTGGGGTGATTTGCCATTGAAAATAGTGGCGCATGACTGCGGAGCCCTGTGGGCAGCGATTTTGATGATGGGAAACCCTCCTTTATCCCGTGGTGCTGACTCCTGGAACTCTAAACTTCCTGATCACTGCACGTGGAGTGCAGATTATCCTGGTGGCTGCGGGTGCCTGTTTCTGCTGGGTGGTGAGTCTGGTGGGGTCCTCTACCTCTCTGCTGAGGATCGCTTGGTACCTGGCGACCGGATGGTGCTGCCAGCGTTGTGGGGGCTGTCCCTTTGCAGTGTTTTACGCTTTTTGTGGAGTCCCTCTGATGATTCATGGAGTCTTGAGGCTGCGGGGCCCTCCTGGTCCCAACCATCCATCCATCCATGCACTGACGGCGGGCCTGGAGTCCTTTGTGTCCCGGGGGGAGGTGGTTTTCGGGCTAGCAAAAAACGCCCCCTGCCTCATCTGTCTCATCAAATCCTGAATCTGATTCGGCCGCCTTGGATGTGGGTCTCTGCTGGGTCTGCAACCATGCGCCTCACAGATAGTGAGGATGATTCCTCCACATCTGCAACTGTGCATGAAAGGCGCTTGTGGAAGCACTGATTTTATTTGTGCGTGAGACTCTAAAAATGGAGGATGTAGCTGCGACGGAGGCACAGGTTCTCTTTGGCACTCACAAGCCATCCAGAGCGGCAAAGGTGTTCCCTTTCCCTCCCTATTTTGACAGAATTGTCGCTAAAGAGTAGGGACGACCAGAGCGTCCCTTTGGGGTCTCTAAGCGATTTGCTAGGCAACACCCCTATGAGGAGTCCCTTCTTAGGAAGTCGTCTGTTCCACCGGTGGTGGACCCTCTGGTTCCAGATTTAACAAGGCAACCATGATACCAGTTGAAGAGTCCCTGGCCTTTAAGGATCCGGCTGACAGGAAGGCGGAGGCTGTGGCCCGCAATATGTACACTCTGGCTGGTTCGGCACTGAGGTTGGTATTCACCATTGCCCTGGTGTCGCAAACTCTGATTGAGTGGGCTAAGCTTTTACACCATCACCTGGAGGGAGAACAGCTCCCCCGAGCCATTGCTGGGCTGGCCGACCAGCTGGTCCAGGGGCTGCAGTTTATCGATGCGGCTCCCCCCTAGTGGCTTGGCTCTCTGTTTCGGCAGTGGTCCTTCGGCGTGTCTTTTGGCTCAAATGCTGGTCTGCAGACAAAAGGCATTGACTAATCTTTCCTTTCAAGGAGATCGCCTGTTTGGAGCTACCCTGAATAACATCATTAAAGGTCTCACAGGGGGAAAGAGTACCTTTCTTCCGCAGGCTACTAAGGGCAAGGACCCTTGTCGTAGACATGGGCCCTCCTCCTCGGCTCATACGTTTTTTTTTAATCCCTCAGAGTAGACTGACAAGTGCGCTCAAAGCCTTTCAGGGCCTCCTCTGGAGGATCCAAACGAACCTGGTTTGGCAAGCTGAGAGCAGGCTTTTCCAGAGCCGCGGATAAGGCTCCTTCAGCATGAAGGTGCGCTGTCACCCGTATGGGGGCAGGGGGGACGCCCTCAGTGCAATTCTTCTCCTGCTTTCCAGCAGATGGTCATCCCTCCGGACTTGCATGCGGGTTTTGGGCCTGATGGTGTCTACCTTCGAGGCGGTCCCGTTTGCACAGTTCCATACGAGGTCCCTGCAAAGGGAGTTTCTGGCCAAATGGGACAAGACTCCGCAGTCTCTGGAAAATCGGATCCAGCTGAGCCGGGGATCGAAGGAGTCCCAGATATGGTGGCTTTGTTCTCCGGGGTTTTCGGCTGGGCAAGTGCTTCCTTCCTTTTTATTGGACAGTGGTCACCACAGATGCCAGCCTGTCCGGCTTGGGAGGCATCCTCAGCAAAAATTCTTCTAAGGGGCTCTGGACACTGGAAGTGTCCAGACTTACCGATCAATGTCTTGGAACTCCGAGCAATCAGACTGTGCCTTGATCATTGGACAGATCGTCTTCAGGGTTGTCCAGTGCGCATTCAGTCGGACAGTGGACCGGCCATGGCTTATCTCAATCACCAGGGGGGCACAAGAAGTGGCCTGGCGGCTCTGGAGGTAGCCGGCATTTTCAGGTGGGCAGAACAGTTCGTCCCAGCCCTCGCTGTACATATTCCGAGGGTGGAAAACTGGCAGGCGGATTATCTCAGTCGGCAGGCATTGGACCAAGGGAAGTAGTCCTTTCCTCCGGGAGGTGTTTCATCAGTTGTGTATCCAGTGGGGTATCCCCAAGGTGGATCTGTTGGCGTCAACAGAAAGATGCAGAGGTTTGTGGCTCAGTCACAGGATCCTCTCGCGGACGCCACAGACGCGCTGGTGGCCCCGTGGGGTCAGTATCATCTGATTTATGCCTTCCCTCCTCTCAAGCTTCTGCTAAGACTTCTACACAGGATAGAGGCAGAAGGGATTCTGGTAATCCTAGTGGCTCTGGACTGGCCACGCCGGGCTTGGTACACCAATCTGGTGCGGCTAGTCGCCAACTTTCCTTGGAGGCTTCCTCTCAGGGAGGATCTGCTGTCTCAAAGACCAATCTTCCATCCTGCCTTACAGTTGCTGGCTTTAACAGCTTGGCTGTTGAATGCCAGGTGCTGATGGATAGAGGTTTTTCTGCGTCAGTGATTCCAACGCTGTTAAAAGCTAGGAAGTCTACTTCTGGGAAGATCTGCCATCGTATGTGGAAAACATACATTGCGTGGTGTGAATCTCTTGGGGTTCATCCTTGCTCTTTCTCGGGGGCTTGGATCTTGGCCTTCTTTCAACGGAGGGTTGAGCAGAAACTGGCCTTAATTACTATCAAAGGTAATGTGTCAGCCTTAGCGGTCTTGTTTCAATGATCCTTGGCCACACATTCCATGGTGCATACTTTTCTTCAGGGAGTTAGGCACTTGACCCCTCTGGTGTGGTCTCCGTTGCCACCTTGGGACCTCAATTTGGTGCTCTGTCCTTCAGAAACCTCCTTTTGAGAATCTTTGGGAGATTCCCCTGCTTACACTGTCCCAAAAGGTGGCCTTTTTGGTGGCTATCACTTCTGCGTGCAGGGTGCCGGAATTGTAGGCGTTATCCTGTCCACCTTACTTGGTGGTTCTTCATCCCTGTCCGTCGTTCCTTCCAAAGGTTGTCTCTGATTTTCCATTTAAATGAAGACATTTTCTTGCCTTCCCTGTGTCCCAGGCCAAAACATCTGAAGGAAACTTCTTTGCATACCTTGAATTTGGTCCTGGCAATTAGGGTGTACCTGGCAGCTACGAGGCTTTTAGGAAGTCAGACTCACTATTTGTGCTCAAGGATGGGCCTTGGAAAGGGTTGTCCGCCTCCTCTGCAACCATTTCCAGATGGATCAGACACACAGTGATTTAGGCCTATTCCATCAGAGGTCAGGTTCCTCCTTTCCCTATTAGGGCGCACTTTACTCGGGCGCTCAGTTCCTCCTGGGCCTTCCATTATCAGGCGGCAGTGACACGGGTTTGCAAGGCGGCCACCTGGTAGTCCATGCACACTTTCACAAAGTTCTTTAAAGTGGATGTGTTGGCATCTGCGGATGCTTCCTTTGGCAGCAAAGGTTTGCAGGCTGCTGTTTTATAGGACCTGATCCTTTTTGAGGGTGTATTGTTTTTTTCAGATGAGCTCCAGTTATTTTGGTTGAGCTCCTGTTTACCTGGTTGGCTATAGTTAGCCTTGGGAATTTATTTTTCACTGTTCCCACCCCTAATGTTTAACACTACTTTTGGATGTCCCAATGGCTAAGAAGATCAGGAGCTGTGTCCGTCAATGAACGAAAGAGAAAATGGGATTTTGACTTACTTTAAAATCCATTTCTCTGATGTTCATTGATGGACACAGCATCCACCCCTCTGTAGAGTTGTAATTCTTCTGACACTGCTTGTAACAAAATGCAGTACCTATAGCAGAGGGAGGGCGTATACCCCCAGGGACTAACAATAGGCGTTGTCAGACTTTTTTCTGCCTAGTGTCCTCCTTTTACGGTAAGTCAAAAATCCCATTTTTCTTTTCTGCAATCCATGATTACAGGAAAGAAAATCGCATCATCTATGGTCTGCCTTAGTCTGTTTTTTGCAACTTGCTGTAATCAAAACTATGAAAATCTGTTTCTTTCAAACTCTTCATCCAAACACAAAAAGCAGCCTTAGTTAAATAGCTTTTTTTAAAAATATATATATTCTCGTCTGTTTTGCCTGTAATTTACTTTTAGGAATAGTGTGCCCAGGCTTTTGTGATCAAGTAATGCTTTGCTTTTTTTTCATTCATACAAGTCGGTGTGAATGTATGGTAAACACCTGGCAAATTCAGTGTAAATGCATTACAAATGTATCGAGAACCAAGCTCAAATGCTTTTGTATTCTAGCACTTCATAAACCAGCCATAGGCAACACAGGACAGGCTGTTGCCTTTAAGTTATGGTGATTACTTATATCAGTATGTTCAATGGCAAAATCTACAGGCTTTAATACTGTTGCCTTAAACACTGTGATAATTGGTCAATAGGCTAAATTTGCTGCAATCATACAGTATGTAGCCATTTGTATTGATGATTCCTTGGAGCACTGTAATGAGATCTAAAGGAAACTAAAGCTGCTGTTGTACTAACAGACATTGCTTTGTAGGGTGCTAGTACATTAGGAAATTGCAAATGAAATATTTGCACGACGCATTACTATTGAATCGCTAGTGAATCACAACAAAATAATATGGGCTGTGGTTAAGGTAAACTTTTTTAAATGTCTGTTTTAGGACCCTTTCACACTGCTCTGTAGCAAAATCGTGGTAAAAAAGCATATGCATTTTTACCACGATTTTTCTGTTTTTTATGTGCGTTTTCTTGTGTGTTTCTGGTGCATTTTTTTGGGCTGCTTGCAGCTCTAAAAAAAGGACCTGTGACTAAAACAACGCAAATCGTATTTTTTAATTTGTGCTATAAAACCTATCCAAAGAAGAAAATCAAATTTTCTTGATAAATGTTTGCCTATATGTATTCTGCTACATGTTTTTGGTATATTGATTGGTTTGCACTAAATTTATAGCGTCTACAAACTATGGGATATAGACTGGAATTTTTTTTACTTATTTTTTTTACTAGTAATGGTGGCGATCAGCGACTTATAGCAGGACTGCTATATTGCAGTGGAAATTTGGGCTCTGACTGACACTTTTTACACCTTTTGGGAACCAGTGACACTAATACAGTAATCAGTGCTAAAAATATTCACTGTCATTGTATTAATAACACTGGCTGTGAAGGGGCTAAACATCTAGGGCAGTCAAAGGGTAAGTGTGCGCCTAGCCATGGTTTTGGTGTACACGGTGTGGTGCTTTTACTAAGGCAAGTAAAGGATTTTATTCCCTGCTTTAAATTCCAGACGATTGTTGGGTAGCGGTGATAATCCATTGGCCGGCACCCACTGATTGACAGCTGCTGTGTTAATCACAGCACAGCCTGGTCGCTGGCAGTACCCACACACACCCACTACCCAGAAAAGCCAGATCATGTTCCTAGTAAGTGATCTGACACAGCAGAGCCGCCTTGATGCTGTATTTCTATGTTATACAGTCAGCAAGCAGTTAATTATAAAACATCTATATACCCTTTTCCCAATCGATATACAGCTGTCGCATGACACAGATCTTCCCCAGCCTGTCTGCAGGGAAACATAAGCAGGAGGAGCCCGTAGTCCTCTGCTACTGGTCACATGTTCAAAAATAAACAGCCTTTTGAATAGAGTAAAAATAAATAAATATGAATTGTTTTTTGAAATTGGCATACAAATATGTATTTGAAATCAAATCTTTATTATTTTGTGAAAATAACATGGTGTGGGTGAATTTCTGCTGGTCACAGGATGTTTCATGCCCCTCCAGCCTGTGTCTTAGAATAAGGGGGAGGTGAAACCACCATTAATCTACATGTAATATCCCACCCTATTGTGTTTAGCTGGTTAGTGGGAATTAAGGAGGGAGGGAGGGAGTGGAGTGGGCTATCATTTTACTACTCTGTATAAACTCACATGTGTCACTCTATAGATAGGGGGAAATGCTCAGCACAGAAACTCACTGAAAAATGAGCACGTGCAGAGTTGCTTCCACAGCTGGAAAATCCCTAGCTGAATTGGGGACATGAACAGAAGCTGGAGCTAGCGAGCAGCAGGGTCAACCAAGTTATTTGCAGAATACAGAAAATAAATCCTATAGTGACTGAGTGGGTATGAACAGCATGTAATACAGCATTTATTGATAGTTGTTTTTATGATGTGGGTTTAGTGACACTTTAGGTTAATAAGTTGGTCCAAAGCAGCCTTATTCTGTGTCACCACCCAATTGAGCTCCTAAAAGCCGATTTTCCCCACCTCCAACGTTATATTAACCACTTGACCTCTGAAAGGTTTTACCCCCTTCATGACCAGGGCATTTTTTGCTATTCAGCAGTGTGCTACTTTTAACTGGCAGCTGCTTGGTTATGCAACACTGTATCCAAATTAAGTTTATATAATTGTTTTCACACAAATAGAGCTTTCTTTTGATCACCCCCTGGGTTTTAACTTTACTGCTATATAAACCAAAAAAATTGAGAACATTTTGAAAACACGTGTTATTTTGTTCTATATTTTTCAAACAATCTTTCTTCATAAATGTAGGCCAAAATGTAGTCTGCTACATTTCTTTGGTAAATCTGTGTATATTATTTAGTCTTTATACTGTGTCTAGAGTCTACTAACTATGGTATAAATATTTGAAAATTGATCAGTCCTAATGTACTGACGGACTTGTTTCTTAAAGCCCTAAAATACCAGGATAGTAAAGATAGCGCCTAAAAGACCCCTTTTTGGAAAGTAAACTGTCCAGGGTATTTAGTAGGAGGCATGGTGAGTTGTTGTTTTTTTTTTTTTTGGGGGGAAATTGGTGAAAAAAATGAAAAAACTAAATGAAAGTTGTTCTTCTTCTTTTTTTTATATTTATTTACACATACTGTCACTAGTGCAGTACAGTGTCTTCATAAGAATGATGTGGTGATGATCTAACTGGTAACGGAAAAAAAAAAGTACATTTTTTTTTTTTTTTAATTCAATTTTTTTTTTCACATTTTGTCATCAGAGTAGTTCAGCGTTATACCATACTGTAATACTCTGGGGGGGGTGATCAGGGATCAGCAATTGTTTGAACTGTCACGAATGGCTTCTATTCATGACTCATTGTTCACTATTGTGGTGCTGGGATTGGCCCACAGCTATCACATGGTACAGGGTGCTGGGATTGGCCCATGTATTATGTGATCACTGGTGACCAATCACTGTTCACACAATATTAAACAATGATGTCCTGAGTGGATTCCATTTACGACTCTTGTTTACTACGTGAGTATGGGATCATGTGTTGTGCCATTGATCATATGACTTCCTCAGGGATCAGGACTTCCTGACAAAGTCATGTGATTAATGAGGCAACACATTGGGTGGAGCCTGGTGATGTCACTTCCGGTGTGCATCAAAAGCGTAATTTGGTGAGAAAACCTTTAGGCCCCGTTCACACAGGGGCGATCCGACTTCGGGGGGTGACTTCCGAGGTCGCGGTGCGAGCAGCGCGCCGCGACCTCGGAGCGGCCGCCACGGACTTCATAACATTGAAGTCTATGGCGGTCGCCTCCGGGTCGCCCCAAAGAAGCTCCGGACCCTTTTTCTAAGTCGGAGCGACTTGTGTCGCTCCTATTAGAACGGGTCCGCAGCTTCCCTATGGAAGGCGACCTACGGCGACCTGTCAGGCGACCAGGTCGCCTGACAGGTCGCCTTAGTGTGAACGGGGGCTTACTGTGAGCTATATTGTTTAAAAACAGAATTCTGGCTTATTTTTGTTTCTAATACCACTCAATGCATACAGAGATGGTTATGGCCATGTTAAAGGATCACAATAATTATATCCATGCATCTTGAGTAATACTCCAAGAGAGATCAGCCCCAGGGATGGCCTGGACCGGAAGATTGTAATAGCAAGCATCACCAGTTTGTCTGCTTTGGAGTATTTAAGTACATGTGACCTATATGATCTATATTATATGGGTCCAATGTTTGGTGGAATATCTCTTGGACGCTCTCTTTGGTATTTAGTTTAGCATACTGTAAGAGTGATCACAAGTACAATGGACTTTTGAATACTAATTGTTCACGGACTCACATGAGAGAGTGTGTGTGGTGTCTTAAAAGGAGAAATTTGGACAAACAGCACCGAGGTTGTGATATCAATGTCCAAAATAGTGGTTAGTGAAATATAATTATGTAAATATTCATTTTAATTTTGGATTCTATGTTGTTTATATATAGCATGTGTTTATTTAGTGCATTGAGTGCCGGTTCACACTGGGGCGACCTGTGAGGCGACCTGGTCGCCTCACAGGTCGCCGCAGGTCGCCTCCCATAGGGAAGCTGCGGACCCGTTCTAATAGGAGCGACACAAGTCGCTCCGACCTAGAAAAAGGGTCCGGAGCTTCTTTGGGGCGACCCGGAGGCGACCGCCATAGACTTCAATGTTATGAAGTCCGTGGCGGCCGCTCCGAGGTAGCGGCGCGCTGCTCGCACCGCGACCTTGGAGGTCGCGGTGCGAAGTAGCGTCGCCCCTATGTGAACGGGGACTGAAGGTTAAAGTGAATCACTACAATAATGTTTATGTAGTATAGTTTTCCCATTCATATATTTATCGCAGCTGTATATAGGAGCAACACTGCACATACTGTATAGCTTATTTCGATCACGACTATACCGACAAAGTTTTACACCATTCATCTTGAACATTATATGAACTATTTACGATTTAATATTGTGGGATGTGTTCTCAAGAGAAGATATAATATTGGTATATAATTTAAGTGTTTTGTGTAGCACCTATTATTTGATTTAAGTTCTAATACGCTCATAACCCTATAGCTAAGAGGAAGGTACATGAAAATGTTTTTAGTTTTTCATGAGCACAGTCACGTACATACATCTTACCAGGTATCCACCTAATATAGCAGTTCTATACAGTAAAGTACCATCCAATCATATATATCCTCACATGCCGATCTATCATATAAGCCTAACAACCATGTATAGCTTGTGACATCTTGGCTTCCACCTGCATACATTCGTATATGGCTAATCATGTGCAGTTTTTAGAAATCATTTATGCTTTTTCATCTGTTTGTTTTAGACGCAGACATCGTTCTAGCAGTGAATCATCATACAGTTCAAGGAGAAAGCGCAGTCGCAGCAGGTCAAGAGATGGAGGAAAGTCGCGAAAAGTCCACCGATCAAGGATCTCGAGGTGATTTTTTCTCGTTTTACGGTGATCCGCTATTCATTTTTCCCATAAAGGAATAAATAATTCTGCTAATTAAATAAATATACTGTACAATGTAACAACTAAGTCAGAGTGAATGCCCAATATGTTGCCTGTTTCTCTCTCTTTGGCCTCCATTGAAGTTACTCCAATGGAACTTCTTGTACTGTCAGTGCAAATAAGGCACAGACACTGAACAGAGTTCTCTGTTTCTCTATGCCCAGGTTTATCAAAGTCAACATGAAGGCCTAGACAGTAAGACATTCACTTACAGGTCTGTCATATAAACTAAGCATTTACTTAAAGCAGTTTTATTCTCATAAAATATAAAACAAACCCATCGCATACTAGCTCATTATGAAATACCTTAGAACGAAGCCCCGGCACGGTCGTCTCTTCCTGGTTCGGCGGCTCTGGCCATGTGAGTGGCCGGAGCCGCAATGACGTCACATGCGTGGGAGTTTCACTTTCCGGAAAGGAGCTCTGAAGGTCCGCCGGACCTTCAGAGCGCATGCGCCGCAGGCGTCAGCGGCTGCATGCAAGTTGAATATCTCCTAAACCGTGCAGGTTAAGCAGTTATTAATTGTACCTACAGGTAAGCCTTATCATTGGCTTACCTGTAGGTAAAAGTCAAATAGCAGAGTATGCTACTGCTTTAAAAGTTTTTTTCTCTTTATGAGAGGGTTGTTTGCGTTTTTTAAAAATGCATTGGGCATTGCTTCTCAAAATTTGGTATACCAGGCATGCTTAACGCATCCCTGCCAGTTCAAAACAATCTGCTCAACACTGTCCTTGCTGAAAAAGAATGTAAATGATTTTATTCTATTTAATTTTATTCTAAATAACGTTCCATCTTGTTCACTGGAATTTAGTGCACCTGCCTTGTGAGTAGTGTGAGGGATTAGCTCGGTGGTAGGCGTGGATGACCCCTTGGGGGGTGCGTTTTCCCAGAGAGGTAGCCGACAAGTGCTTGCAAACAAACAGTGTGGTTTATTAAATGGTGTTTTCTTCACCAGGCTGTATGCAGCAAAACATCCAAAATAAAATAAAACAGAAAATAAATCCTTGCCTCTGTGGGCGGCTACCTTCTCACAACTGGAACCTGCCTAAGTGTCTGTCTCCAACCTACCGTCGGGCAGACTTCCTTGTCCTCCAGCGGACACTCAATAGTCCTTTTATAATAGCTTCACAGGGCAACACAGTCCTTTGTTTCTTTCACATCAACAGTTCGTCTTCTCACCTTTGAGACGTATTCACCCTTGGTTACCGTCCCGGGCACACATCACTCCGGGGGGTCTTCTCCCAGGCCCACACATCCTGTCGGGAGGCACACGCTGACTGTCCTCCTGCTCCCAGCCCACATGGCTTCAGGACACAGCTTCTGGAGGCAGCAAACAATAGGAATTTCTCTGAACAAATTATAGAGCCTTAACTCCCTCATTCTGAACAGGTGAAGGCCTTTCAACTTCCTGCTGGCTAGCTCTGTAGCCAACACCCTAAATTAATCAATGGACTTTCTAAATCAGGTAGAAATGTATCTCCTTCCTGTGACTACATTCCCAGATTTAGCTGACTTCCTGTTACATACCCCCCCCTCTTGTTTCAACCCTAGGGTTGGGACACATATTTCCAGGCACGCATGTGTCAGGCACTGCTGACTCACTGATAAGCCTCCTATTATCCTCAAGCTTCCGGATGAAACTGTTTTGTCATCTTCATTGACGGATTTCTCATAAATGCCACACAGTTTGTCTCTCATCTCATATACACATTCTTCAACTGCATTTTTGGCATCATTTTGCTCCTTCTCGTTTCTGTCATCTTCATTGACAGCTTTCTCATAAATGTCAGACAGCTTGTCCCTCATAACCGTCTGTCCAATCCACCATGGAGGACCGTGATCCATAGGCAACTCAATTGGGCTAGTCTTAATGTCTTCAACATTCTTAAGACGCCTCTCTCTGCAATCCATAAATGTTTTCCACAAAACTTTGAGAACCTTTGCTTCACTAAGCTTTGTTCCAAGTAGGGACTCTTGACATCCCTCTGTGACTTGAGTTGCCTCTCCATACAGCTGTACACAATCATTGACTTTTTGTTGTAAAAGGGAATGATCTTCCTTCTTGAGCTTTGCTTGCTCTAAGATGCTGTGCAGAGGATTTTCCAATTGAGACAACAGGCTGTCACACATTTCTTCAAAGTGACCCCTGTTCCTTTTCCCAGAGATATCAATATCATTCAAACATTTCATATTCATAGGCAGATCTGAAGCATTTGCACTCATCAACTTCTTAAACTTTTCGCCCTCCTGAGCGAGTCGCAGTAAAGGCCTACTACTTGATTTGATATTCAGTTTATATTTCTTGCCAAACTCTTCACAGAAGTAGCCAACCAGAACATCATCAACTTTCCTTCCACCAACATAGGGGTCAAAGGCAACAACACAGTTGAACCCAGCGATCTGGGTGGTATCCATTATAGACCTCCTC
This sequence comes from Pelophylax lessonae, assembly GCF_965119305.1. NCBI lineage: Eukaryota > Metazoa > Chordata > Amphibia > Anura > Ranidae > Pelophylax > Pelophylax lessonae. The sequence goes on from NC_138770.1 coordinate 247,999,797, forward strand.
TCTGCATCAGTGAAGAAGCATGGAACTGCAACACATTCTTTTACAGGTTTCTTCAATGCACTTTCTGCTGAACTATTTGACCGCTCAAGGTCACCTAGTTCTTTTTCTCTATCTGAATTCCACATGGAATGCATCTCAAGATCACGATCAAACTTCTGCCACCCGTCTTTCACCAGTTCCATTTTGGAAACACTCCCTGAAAGGCACTTATTCATTTGCTTCACGTTTTCACCAACAGCCTTAGTTTTCTCCACTAGGTTTTCAGCCTGAACTGAGAAATCACCACATTTCTTACTCAGCTCCTTTGTTTGCTGAAGTTCTAATGATACATTTTCCAATGCTTGAAGTTTTTGAAGGAACGGTTTATTCCAAAGGGGTGATTCAAGCCACATGTCGTCACATTTCTGAGGCTCACTCAGGACAGACCCCAAAACACTGATCCTTTTAAAAACTGCATCAGGCACACTATCCCCTCTTTGGGACAGATCCTCTGTTGCCTGGAATTCCTCTTCCAGTTCCTGCAACGGAATCTTCATCTCTTCTACTTGTTGTTCTAAGGCTCGCTTAGACTTTTCTAGCTCCTGAACGCTTTTCACAACATCATCCTTGGAGCTGACCAATTCTTCCATTTCTGTACGCAGCTGTTTAACACTTTCTAGTTCAGCCTTACACTCTAGAGCTTCCTCCAAAGAGCGAGCCAAGAACAGGGCTTTGCTCTCGTTATCACGCACCTCCGTTTCTGCACGTGCGCGTTCTTCTGCATATTTTGCAGACACAGTCTTCTCTTCACCAAGCATCTGATCAAACTTCTTTTTCACATCTTCAACACACTGTAATGAACCAACGCTTTCTTCCATGCGTTTTTTCATATCCGCTATCTGAGCTTGCAATGTTGCGACTTGCTCTGATAGGTTTTTCTTTGCTTCCGCCTCCTCTTTTAATTGTTCCAGGAAGCCATTTTTCTCATCTTCCATTTGTTTGAGCTTTGTGCTAAAACTCAGCCTTTGACACCTCTCTTCCTGTAAGAGTTCCTGCGTGTCTTGCAGCTGCGATTCCAAGATAGAAAAATCTTCCGCAATTTCTCTAGATTTTCTGTCTGCTTGAGAAAGCTGATTTGTAACATTGTCCAACTCAACCTGCAGTCGGTTTGCCTTCTCTGACAGCTTAGCACACAATCGGTCACCTTCTGACACCTTGACTTGCGATTCCAGAAGCTGTGCCTCTACTTTTTTTCTCTTGTGTTCAGACTCTCCTTTTCCCTGCATAAGAGCTTTCACCTCACTGGCTAGCATCTGGGAATAAGAATGTAATTCTGCCACACAGGCTTCTTTCTCCTTTAACTGCTGCTGGACACGTTGGGCTTCCCCTTTCCAACTTTCACAGTCCGCACGCCATTCATCTACCACATTGCTCAAAGTAGTGAGCTCATACACAGTACTCAGTAATTTAGCCTCTCTTTCACTTTTCTCTTTGTCGCTGAGAGACAATGTCGCTTTCAGAGCAACATTCTGTTCCTGCGACTCCTGCAGGTCTATTTTTGTAGCTCCCAAAGACTGAAGACTTTTTTCCAGCTGATTACGCAACTCCAACATATCAGCCATACTTTGCTTCTGCAAAGTCTGAATTTCACTTTCCTTTTCCATGAGGATGGTATCTTTCTCCATTATAGTCTCTCTGCGTTTTTGCAACTCGACCAAAAGAAGAGCAGTGGATTCTTCCCACTGTGACACATGAGACTTGAGTAGTTCATTCGTTTCCTGCAAGTTTCTATGCTCCATTTTAAGCAATTCCAAGGCTTGTTCCTTTTCTTCCATTTTCCGTTGCAAGGCATCCAACTCAGCCCTGCACACATACTCGGTTTCTTCCAAACCGATGGCCTCCATTGGCTGCTGGCGTCTCTGTTTCCAGCCTGCCATGCTCTCTTGATGAGCCTTTTGTTGAGCTGCAAAGCTCCGCTGAAAATCCGCATTTGCCTGCTGTTGAGCTGCATTTGCTTGCTGTTGAGCTGCATTTGATATAATCAGATGTTTCAACATCTCCTCCATTTTGAGCTTACTTTTCATCTGAGCACACTGCGTCTCCATAGCAGTTTCATCAGTGTTGCTAGGGACAACAACCTTCCTCTTTAGTAGACTCTCTTTAGGCATGGATGGGGCTGGTTCAGACGGCAACATCCCCTCCATCCATAGAATCCGGTCTCTCATTTCATCTATCTTTGCATTTTTCAGGCGTTTGGACCGCCCCATCTTCAATAACTCCACAAACAAATTTTTCACAGTCCAGCAAACAATTTTCAGACCACTGTCTCTTCAACACATGTAGTTTTTCTCTCTCTTGCAGGATCTCTTTTCCTGCACACACAGTTTGTGCAGTCACTTGCACCAGACACAACAAAGTTCATCAAATAATTTTGAGACCGCTGTCTCTTTAAAACACTTTTTTTTTTTTTTTTTTTTTTTTCTGTCAGGATCTTCTCTCCTGCACACATAGATTGTGCAATCTCATGCACCAGACAAAGTTCATCAAACATATGCACTCCATTGCAGGGATCTCTGCTTATGCCCACTGCATACCTCCACCATATGTGAGGGATTAGCTCGGTGGTAGGCGTGGATGACCCCTTGGGGGGTGCGTTTTCCCAGAGAGGTAGCCGACAAGTGCTTGCAAACAAACAGTGTGGTTTATTAAATGGTGTTTTCTTCACCAGGCTGTATGCAGCAAAACATCCAAAATAAAATAAAACAGAAAATAAATCCTTGCCTCTGTGGGCGGCTACCTTCTCACAACTGGAACCTGCCTAAGTGTCTGTCTCCAACCTACCGTCGGGCAGACTTCCTTGTCCTCCAGCGGACACTCAATAGTCCTTTTATAATAGCTTCACAGGGCAACACAGTCCTTTGTTTCTTTCACATCAACAGTTCGTCTTCTCACCTTTGAGACGTATTCACCCTTGGTTACCGTCCCGGGCACACATCACTCCGGGGGGTCTTCTCCCAGGCCCACACATCCTGTCGGGAGGCACACGCTGACTGTCCTCCTGCTCCCAGCCCACATGGCTTCAGGACACAGCTTCTGGAGGCAGCAAACAATAGGAATTTCTCTGAACAAATTATAGAGCCTTAACTCCCTCATTCTGAACAGGTGAAGGCCTTTCAACTTCCTGCTGGCTAGCTCTGTAGCCAACACCCTAAATTAATCAATGGACTTTCTAAATCAGGTAGAAATGTATCTCCTTCCTGTGACTACATTCCCAGATTTAGCTGACTTCCTGTTACAGTAGTCATTTGTCTTGTGGTTTTAATAAAATACTGGGTATTTTATATACTACACCATGAGAGTTCTTTTGTTCTTTCGCATTTGCTATATGGGCTGAATACTGAGCCTTAGGATGGATGTATGGATGATCTGCCAGAAGCGATTTTGAAGTATACTACACAGCCATTACCCGTAGTCTGGGGAAGGGTGATAGGCCTTACCCTAGTGTAGGTCCATTTTGGGAGGTAAGAGGCTGCAGTGACTGGTTGTGGCACTGAGGTGGAGCACTACCGCTTCCATGTTAAATGGATCACTGATGAATAATTTATATGTTTATCATGGAATGAACACTATGAAGCACATTTTGATTCCAGTTATTCTATGGATTTCATATGTTGATGAACTTTTCACTGATGATTTTTGTTTTTTTACATTTATTATAGTGATACATATTGTTGTGCTGCACTTTTTTGTTATTTTACGGAGAATGTTTGCAGAATGCCAGATTCTCTGCTTTTTAAATATACCCCAAAGCATGTATAAAGTAAGAACCCCTTTTCCCTTTTTCTTATTTTTGGATATTCTAGGGAATTGTTATGACCCCGTCAGTTTTTTTTGTGTGTTTGTGTCCTGTTGGGAAGATTTCTCTTCACTTAATATCGAAGAGAACCAGCAGTAAGAGAGCTCTACAGAGGGGATATGCCCTTTTAGTAGTCATCAGAACAGATATACCCATTGGAAGAATTCCTCTCACCTTCTGTTCATGTGACGGTTCAAAGATTTTAGGTTTCTCCTCACTTTCTGTAGCAGAGACAATGCTTACCAGGATCAGCAGTAAGGGTAAATCTTTCCAACACAGACAGCAATAAAAACCTGACAGTTAATTTATTCCTTCCACATTCCATTTGAAATTTAAAAAAAAAAAAGTCTTTATTGCTGCACCTTGTGCAGTGTAGAGATACGGTCACTAGGACCTTTTTGCTTTTCCTTCGAGTGTATATTGTCTTATTTCATATCTCAATTCTGAAATCAAGATCCTAGCAAAAGTTATTGTCATGCTAATCAGTGGGTATAATAGTCATCTGGTTGCTAGTGACCAATCTGGCTTCATCCTGAGTAGATCTACCAGAGTGATTATTAGATGCCGCTTTCACAATTTGCAATATCCACACTCTGTTTCTGGCACTAGAGCTAATGTCTCTTTAGACTTGAGAAAGACATTCGATAGTGTGGACTGGCCCTACTTTACCATTTTGCACCTGTTTGGGTTTGGCCTACATATCCTCAAATTCAAAAATCACATTCAATAATTTTTCAATGATCTGGTGGCCAGAATTAGAATATCACTGATGTTTTTCCCAATTTGCACGGGCACCCGACAAGGGTGTCCCTTATTGCCTATTTTGTTTAACCCTTCTCTATCTTAACACAGATGTCTTCACTATGAATGGACTTTGTGTTAACTGCATAGAAAAGCATATATCTTTATATGCAGATGATACCTTCATTTTTCTAGCTGATCCCAACAAATTACTCATTCCTTTAACCAGTTTGTGGATTTTTAGCATGCATGTAAACTGGTATAGATTTGTTAATTTTCCTTTCGATCCTGAAGCTGTAAATCGTATCTATCCAACTTTGCAACTACAAGTTACCAAAACATTTAAATATTTAGGCATTATAATTCAGGAGAATTTGAAGAATAACATGACTCCAGTTATAATTTCTCTCACTAAAAAAACAATGTCCTCCACAATTAACTTGATAGGCAGAGCCAATCTAATTAAAATTAATATTTTTTTTATCAAGTATATACTTTTGATTGCTCCCACTCCTATGATAGTAAGCCTATTCACTCAGTAATGCACTTATTTTCTGTGGAATCACCAAAACCCTCACATTGCTCTATCCACTCTACAATTCCCCTTACATCAAACCATTTTAGCTTTTCCTAACTTTCATCTCTAGTACCTGGTCTCCCAGCTGGTATATGTGAAAGACTGTTTTAACTAGTGTTTTTCTTTCCTGACTACTCTGGAGAGAATACTCTTGCAATCTCAACCATGTAAACTGATATCCTCCTTTTATTCTGCTCTGTTTTGAGGCTAAAACAAGTAAATTTGAAAGTACTTAACAAACATAGGTGGTACTCCTGCCATTGTTGGAGGAAAAAAATTTGGCAGAAGTTTCAGGAAACAAACCTATATATTACAACCCTTATCTTTGCTAAAGACAGAGTGATACAGCTCAAATTGTTTCACCAGACTTGTTATATGCCAATAAAATGACATACTTTTTGTCTGCTCACACATCAGACCTACTTCAGAGTCTGTCAAGAGGAAGTCCACTTCTTCCATACAGTATACAAAGTAGGGATGAACGGATATAGTGTTTTCAGGGCCGATACCGATTTTCCGGCCACCCTTTAGGTCGATAGCCGATATTAGTTACATACATAGTTACATAATAGTTGAGGTTGAATAAAGACAATAGTCCATCCAGTTCAACCTGTGTAGGTGTGTGTGGCCGTAATCATCTCTCATACCCCTGAATGTTCTGATCATTGAGATGTACGTCTAATAGTCTTTTGAAAGTAACCATACTTCCCGCAGAAACCACCTCTTGTGGTAGAGAATTCTACAATCATGTAGCGCTAACAGTAAAGAACCCCCTGCATTGCCTGAGGTTAAAACGCTTCTCCTCTAATCGCATTGTATGTCCTCGAGTTCTCATGCAATCCTTTCGACTGAATAGCTTTTTTTCTATGCTTAGATCACCATTGAGGTATTTATAAATTGCTATCATGTCCCCTCTCAGGCGTCTCTTCTGCAGGGAGAATAAATCAAGCGATTGCAGACACTCTTCATAATTAAGGTCCTCCAATCCCCTAATTAGTTTAGTTGCCCTTCTCTGGACTCTCTCCAACTCCAACACATCCCTCCTGAGGACTGGCAACCAGAACTGGACAGAATACTCCAGATCCAGATTAGGTGGCGATATTCGGCACATTTAAAGTTTAACCAGATTCTTGTAATAACAGCGAGTGGCTGCTTAGTCGCATCGGTTGTTGTTACAAGAAAGCCGACCGTCCGCTCTAAAAAACAGTACCGGGGTGATGTCTGTAGCTGCAGGCATCACTCGGGTAAAACCACTTGAATCAAATTAGGCCATATCGGTAAGTTTGTGCCTGATACCGGTACTTCAAAAAAAGTTTATTATAAGAAGACCCCCCCCACCCTTCAACAATATCTATGTGAATACATCTGGTTAATTCTGCTCATCCCCTCTTTAGTATGACAATGAAAAACAAGGGTTATTCTATTATTTTTTATAAAATTTTGGGTATGTTGGTGTCTTTTTCTCACACCATAGCCGACTCAGCCCAAAGAATATGTAAAACATACATAAAAAAAATGTAAATATTGGTTTTCCCTTTTTTTTTTTTTATAAGTGATCACATAATCTCTGTTCTTAGCTGTAGCCAGATCCCACCAGGAAGCCAACACTGCACTTTGCTAATCACAGGCAGTGAGACATTTCCCAATCCGCAGCTGCACAGATTGGGAAATGTCTCATTGCCTGGGATTAGTGGAGTGCAGTGACAGCTTTCTGGTGGGATCGGCACGTGGGAACTTGAACAAGCCCGAGTCCATCTCTACTCCTCACCGAGTTCCTTATGCAGCTAAGAACAGAGATTATGTGATCACTTATAAAAAAGGAGACATATGGGCACATTGAACTTCCAGTGAACAGCAGTGCTTGCAGAATTCTGATCATTAGAGCAGAGCACACTGAGTTTCCACTCAAAGAGAATTGTGCTTTCCTGCTTAGTGTGGTTAGTTTTCATTAGAAAAACAGGGTGACTGGCAGAAACACCAGGGATTTTACACAAAGGAAGCAATAAAAAGAGAACAGTATACTTTCTCTATCGTCCATTGACAGATGCAGCTCTTATGCTTCTTATACCATTGGGTTATGCTGCCCCTTGCAGGAGTAGTATCCTGCTGCGATAATACCTATCATCATGTTTGTTATAAAATGAATGTACTGTCATACTAAGGTATTAAATGTTAAAAATGCATGAATAAGAACATACAATATATTCATACTGCTCAGTTCCTGCTAATTTATGACTTCTAATGATGATTGGTGATTTATGTATATTTCATGCCAAATGGCAACTGTTTTATTCTTCATTCTGCTACCATTTATGGAAAACCATCACAAAATATGTTACACTAAACCAGAGGTAACCAATCAGGGATGGGTATTTGATATACAAGCTGGTAGATATCATTAGTTTGCAAAAAACGTCCTTGGAAATGCAGTGATTGTGCTATGTAAAAGTGAGCACTTCAAACAGTTATGAATATTTAAATTGCTTTATCTATCTACATGATGTCCTTGTGTGTGCCCAAGCAAAAGTTTTTTGAACTTTGTGTTTTACTGTGTACCTGTGAGATCTTAACAAATGGTAAACTGGAAGCAAGGCTGCAGCAGGCACCTCCAGGAACCTTCCCGAATGTTCAGTTTATTTTTAGAATGTCTTAGGACACTCAAAATCTGGGATATTCACCTGGGATATTCTATCATTCTACTTTATACCAGAGCCTGGATAGTCATATTCTGGTCTTCCCCCCTCATACTGTGCCAGCCTTACCCTCTGGTCACTAAGAAGGATGGGTTGGTACTGTGATTATAAGTAATATTTTAGGATGCCCGACGTTTGCTATAAATAAAACACTGCATTAAAAAGGATTTGTTTGCAAAATGGCTACATATCTTTACTTAACTGAAACAAAACTTATTGTATATCATGTTCCTTGTCCCTGGTGCATGTGAACACATCTAGTTATGGTCTGTATCCCTCCCTGCTCCTCAGTGGCAGAGTAGGTCTTAAAAAAAAAAAAATTGGTTACCAAAACACATTTAATTTCCTTGCTTTTCTTCACCAGTGCTATCAGTAACCAAAATGAAGTGAGCAAGAGACACAATTGCATTTTTATGAACACGTGGGGTACCAGGATCATTATGTAGCAGCTGGTAATTTAAATTCCAGTATTTTTTATTGAAGTTTAACTGCTTCCATACCGGGCCAATTCTAGCATTCCTCTCCTGCATGTAAAAGTCATCATTTTGTTTGCTAGAAAATTTCTTGGAGCCCCCAAACATTATATATATATATATATATATATATATATATATATATATATATATATATATATATATTTTTAGCAGAGACCCTAGGGAATAAAATGGTGGTTTTTGCAATTTTTTTATGCCGCACTGTAGGGCATGACCGGCCCTCTTTACAACAAGATCTGGGATCTAGAAGTCCCCACATCTCTCCTCTATCCTGGAAAACCTGGGATCAAATAATAATAAAAAAAAAAAAAAATGTTTTTACAGCCAAAAAACGGCAGTGTTTACATCTGCCGGCACCGGAAGTGACATCATAATATCGCACCCGACCTCCGAAGATCATAGAGATTTAGATAGTCATTATTTAGATATCTCCACTTCAAGTCCAGGACGTCCAGCAGTATGGAAGTGGTTAAAGAGGTTGTACATAAGTAAAAAATATACAGGAAACATAACAAACAAAAATATACCAAACAGAAATGAAAAGATCTGCTCTAGTATTACATGTAGAATATATATATATATATATATATATATATATATATATATATAGTATCTCACAAAAGTAAGTACACCCTCACATTTTTGTAAATATTTTATATCTTTTAATGTGACAACACTGAAGAAATTACACTTTACTACAATGTAAAGCAGTGAGTGTACAGCTTGTATAACAGTGTAAATTTGCTGTTCCCTCAAAATAACTCAACACACAGCCATTATTGTCTAAACACACAGCCATTATCTATGTCTAAACCCCTGGCAACAAAAGTGAGTACATCCCTACATGAAAATGTCCAAATTAGGCCCAATTAGCAATTTTCCCTCCCCGGTGTCATGTGACTCCTTAGTGTTACAAGATCTCAGGTGTGAATGATGAGCAGGTGTGTTAAATTTGGTGTTATTGCTTTCACTCTCTCATACTGGTCACTGGAAGTACAACATGGCACCTCATGGCAAAGAACTCTGGGGATCTGAAAAAAAGCATTGTTGCTCTTCTTGCCTGAAACTGAGCTGCAGCTTGGTGGTCAGACCATACGCCACACACTGCATCAAATTGGTCTGCATGGCTGTCATCCCAGAAGGAAGCCTATTCTAAAGATGATGCACAAGAAAGCCCACAAACAGCTTGCTGAAGACAAGCAGACTAAGGACATGGATTACTGGAACCATGTCCTGTGGTCTGATGGGACCAAGATAAACTTATTTGGTTCAGATGGTGTCAAGCGTGTGGGGCGGCAACCAGGGGAGGAGTACAAAGACAAGTGTGTCTTGCTTACCATCAAGCATGGTGGTGGGAGTGATAATGACCCCAAACACACCTCCAAGACCACTACCTTGCTAAAGAAGCTGTGGATAAAGGTGATGGACTGGCCAAGCTTGTCTCCAGACCTAAACCCTATTGCACATCCGTAGGGCATCGTCAAACAGGAGGCGGAGGAGCGCAAGATCTCTAACATCCACCAGCTCTGTGATGTCATCATGGAGGAGTGAAAGAGGAATCCAGTGGCAACCTGTGAAGCCCTGGTGAACTCCATGCCCAAGAGGGTTAAGGCAGTACTGGAAAATAATGGTGGCCACACATAATATTGACACTTTGGGCCTAATTTGGACATTTTTACTTAGGTGTGTACTCACTTTTGTTGCCAGCGGTTTAGACATTAATGGCTGTGTTGAGTTATTTTGAGGGGGACAGCAAATTTACACTGTTATACAAGCTGTACTCACTACTTTACATTGTAGCCAAGTGTCATTTCTTCAGTGTTGTTACATGAAAAGATACAATAAAGTATTTACCAAAATGTGGGGGGTGTACTCGCTTTTGTGTGTGTGTATGCATGTATGTGTGTATATATATATATATATGTTATAATTGAGGGCACAGTGCTTTCAGTGAGCTAACATGCTCGATGGAAGCATTAAGACAAGGAGTTTTACAAAACGCATATATATATAAACATCTGGACTGTAAGTTTAACAGGGAAATGCAAGAACCAGCCAGTATCTGGTACCAGTCAAAGGATCAAGTTAGTCAGTAGAGCAGCTATGGCTGTATCAATGTGTAACAGTAAGGGCTATAGGTAAGACTGACAAGCTTATAGCTGGACTCCGGACAAAAGTTTTTTTTTTTTCCTGTGCAGTGGGTCTGTACCTGCACTGCATGGGTTAACTGCTTGTTTTATCCTGGGCGAGAGGACATCGGAGATATACTTACCTCATCCACCGATCCTCCCTGCACAAGACCGGTCTGGCACCCCGTGCTCCAGCAGTCTTGAAAATGGACGGCTCCTAACTTCAGCACGTCCATAGACAGGAGCAGTACACCCCTGGACCGTGGTGGAGCGCTGTTTTTCAGAGCATTGGTGGATCAGGCGAGTATAAACTCTGTGCTCACCCCTAGAAAAAAAACGAGCATTTGACTCATGCAGTATGGTCACAGCCCCACTGCATGGGGAGAAAAAAATGCCTGGAGTGGAGCTTTGAGGCACAATTTCAGTAATCAATCCTTGTATAGCAGGGGAGAGATTCAAGGTTGCCAGCAGGAATTAAATTTAGACAAGTCATTTTTTTTCAAAGCAAATAGGTGTTCAGGTGAACAATTGTGGTTCAGATCTCTAGACAGATTGGGTACGTCCATAGATCTGCAAAGTCTTGTGAGGTTAAGTTTGGCAGAATGGAAAATATGTATGATGAGTGTTTTGACTGATTTCAGGACAGTGTTTAGGTTACTATGAAGAAGTGCCATTTCAACAGAGGGGGCTATGGGTATCAGAGTAAATTCCAAGATTTATTTAGATACTTTGTTTCAGTTAGATCTGACCGACTGGCAGTTCTGCAATTTCACCATCATTCTGCTGAAGTGCCCAGATGCATCCTAGAGATCTTATAAGGAGCAACGTACCACTGGTACAGAATTTTTTTAAACCTCTCCCAGTGATTAGAACACCATGTGGATTTATAGGTTTCCCTGATTGCTGCACGCCAGGAGGAATCTGAGAATGTTAGGCCCAAGTCAGGTTCTCACTTTAAAATTGTGTTAGATTTAACAAATCTATGGGAGTTGATTAGTGTAGCAAGAGGGAAATTCCCCTTTTTAAACATTTTTATATTTTGGTTTCTAAGTTAATCGTCAGGGATTTTCTGAATTTTACAGAGGTGTGCTATTTATGTATATATATCTATAATGCTCAAAGAGAGGGAGATTGTAACAGAGTTGAAGCTCATTAAAAGTTAGTAAGTTAAGCCCCATAAATAGTCCTCTCAGATTGTGAATGCCTATATAAGACCAGGAGGAAAGATTTAGGTGGAATTCGTAACTCTAGATCATTTAGAGGGAGTGGATGGGGAGTGCAGCAGGCAATGTTGGGATTAAGTTTAATGAGGCTGCGAATTGATGCAATAGAAGCTTTGCTTGAAGGGCAGCTGTTACTTTTAAATAAGTGGCTACAAGTCTTATTGGCTAAACTGAGTCATTGTAGTAGCTTCTCAGGACACAAAAATAGAAGCTTCCTTTAGTGAAAAAGAGTACTTTTTGGTTGCAATTCTTGTTTTACTGCAGGGCAAAGTGGCAGTCTCTTTAACCACTTTAAGACCGCTCACAGTAATATTACTGCGGCAAAGTGGCTCGTTATCGTCTGACGACGTAGTACTACGTCGTCAGACACTCCCCCTTCTGGGCGGCGCTTGCGCGCCGCCGGAGGCTCGCTCCCGCTGTTTTCATTCACAGCGGGAGTCGGGCCAGGGGAGGAGCAGCGGCGATCGCCGCTGCTCTTACCCGATCGTCGGGGATCGAGTCTGGAGATCCGCCCGCTGTGTGTAAACACAGCGGGCGGATCTCCATGGTGACAGGGAGTGACAGATCGGACTGTTCAGCATAGCTGGACATCCGATCTGTCCATGACTCACTCAGTCAGCTCCCCCCCTACACGTCAGTAAGCACCAGGCATACATTAACCCCTCCCTCTCCAATAAAATTAACCCCTTCCCTGCCAGTGTCATTTTTACAGTAACAGTGCATATATATATATATATAGCACTGATTACTGCAGTAATGTCACTGGTACCCCCAAAAGTGTCAAAAATGTCAGTCAAGGGTCCGATCTGTCCGCCGCAATGTCGCAGTCCCACAAAAAAAAATCGCAGATCGCCGCTATTACGCGTTAAAAAAAAAAAACACCAAAAATGACAGAAATCTTTCCCTTTGTTAGTAAACGCAATAACTTTTGCGCAAACCAATCAAAATACGCTTATTGCGATTTTTTTTTTTACCAAACATAGGTAGCAGAAAACAAATTGGCCAAATATTTTTAAAAAAATTGGTTTTTACATCTTTTTTGGGGGGAATTTCATATAAAAAAATGTTAAAAATATTGTTATTTTTTCAAAATAAACGCTCTTTTTTTGTTTATAGCGCAAAAAGTAAAAATCGCACAGGTGATCAAATACCACAAAAAAAAGCTCTGTTTGTGGGAAAAAAAGGACGTAAATTTCGTTTGGGTACGGCGTCGCACGACCGCGCAATTGTCAGTTGCACAGCGCCGAATCGCAAAAAGTGGCCTGGACGGAAGACAGCAAAATCCTCCGGTGGTAAAGTGGTTAAAGCGCAGTCTCTGACCCATTTATACCCTCTGTGGCCACTTTCTTCCTTTGTCAGAGCCCAGGTTCTAAACCCTGTGTAAATGCTTTGTTGGATTGTGTTGGAGCTAAGCACTGCATCCTGGGAGTTGCATACTCCTCATACTCAGAAGCGCCAAGTGTATTGCAAGAGTTCCCACAAAGAAGCGGTTGAGGATGACAAAGGTCAATATGAGTGGGATTGAATGACATTTTAAGAGAACCTATTCAAAGCAAGGTGAAAAAGTCTCTTCAAGGCTTGATGTATTGGTATGTTCTTGCTAAGAATTAAAATTAATTCTCCTCTGCCAACATCTCAGATTCAAACATTCCTTAAAAGTTTGAATTTTAAAGGTGGCTGTAGAGAATAATTCAATTGCAGTCAAAACAATACAGCCTGGTCAAGGACAGCCCTAACCTACAGTATGAATGGGTATTGGAGGAGCAGCAACAAACCATCAAGGTCAACCCTATGCTCTCTCTTCCTATCAGCTACTATAGCTCCTTGTGAACTGTTCAGTGTGGCAAAGCCAGGCATGTCGAACTCAAATGAAACAGTGGGCAATTTCAGCAGAGCTAAATCCTGAAGGGGTCGCAATATTCCTTCTGAAAGCTGTACCTACCTAATTCCAGAAAATGGCACTTTCCTCCCAGAGGAAGGGGCTATAAAACTTTCCTGAAGGATTAAATTGCAAAATTATGAATGGAAGTATAACTTATCAGTTGGGAAATACATTATCTTGTTTTTACTTAAGGTTTAAGGTCTTTTTTTTTTAAATGTAGCTCTTTGGTGTGAAAATGTAGTGTTGAAAGAATGTTGGAGATCATTTTATGTTAAGTTACTAAATATTTTAAATGTGGTTGCATCTCTGTAACATTCTTAGGTAATTTACAGTTGTAGTTGTGCGTCGGTGCTAAATAATTGGGATGTATGGCATTGCCACAAAAGTTGTGGTAGATGCCACTGATGTAGCTATTTTGTTTATTATGTATTTCATAATGTGCGTTATTATATTTGAGGAGCAGTGCCAGTGTATTAATTATTTCTGTCCCGGTAGATATTGTAATAGTTTGGCTTGTGCTTTTTTTTTTTTTACCCACTAGTTCTATGAATTTAAAACTATCCTGGAGCGAGGCTGGATGATGCAAATGGGACTTAATAAGATCGCAAACTGAATTTCTGCAAAGGAACCGTGATTTACATTAAATTAGGAATTTAAAAAAACTGATTTAGCTTTGCGTTATTGAGCATTTGCTTAATAACATTTTGCCTCCTTGAGACAATAATTTGTCTGTGAAACTCCTATATGTCCTCTGCAGGAAAAATTGAAAGCAACAGCTCCCTTCTCCCAACCTCACATGGAACGATACAAAGGAGTCTTTCAGCTCAGCAAAATTTAATAAATCATCCTATTTCCTAATTCGATCATATTAGATGGTGATGTGGAAGAGGCATTTCAAATCGCATCTCCTCATTAATATACATCAGTCGGGGAATGGAATACTTTATGTGGAGATGTCATGGCTCCCGTGTCTTAGTTTACTAAGTGGAACAGGTTGATGTGATACGGGGGGCTATTTGTCACTGTCTCGTTAAAATGGTTTGGGTCGAGTTATGGAGTCCAGAAAGACGCCGGCTGATAAATCAAAACTGGATTGAGTGGACAGGAGGCAGTGATTGATACCGTGACAGGATATGAAAAAGGAATTGAGATACAAGCACGAATGATATTGAATATGTGAAAGAAAATGGCCCCAGAGTATGAATATTATTCAAAGAAATGAGAATAATAATATTAGATTGCAATGGTTCTAGGTGTGAGGATACTACTTACTGGAGAAACATATTGGCTATCAAGATTCAGGCCTGGGTACAGATTTCAGAATTTTCAGTTAGCCATTTTAGAGTGGTTGGAAAAAATTGTTCTGGTCTAACAACATATTCATTCTGGTTTTTTTTTTGTGTTTTTTTATTTGAGTGCAGTCACCATTTGATAATAGCCAGTAAAAACAATAGGATGTCTGCCAGTTCATTTTTTAATCCCCTGAAATTAACTTAGTTGGCCCTTAAGTGCCGGTTCACATTGGTGCGATGCGGGAAACCTGGGAATCCACTGCGGGTTCCTGCATCGCCCCAGACTCGCAAGCAGTTCACACTGCCATATGCAAGCTGCTGGGAGTGTCAAAACAAAGTTAACGACAACCCCAGATTAGTTCGCATATCGCAGTGCGAAGTGTCAGTTCAGACAAGAATCGTATCGCGTAGGTGAAAACACCTATGCGATCCGATTCTGGTGCAGACCTAAAAAAAGGGTCCTGTGTGACTTTGGCCCTAAAGTGATGCAAATTCAGCTATGCAATCTGTGTGGCAGAATTCATATCGCACAGACATCGCATGTGATTTGCATAGCAGTGCGGTGCAAATCACATGCGATGTCTCACATCGCATATGTGTGAACCACCACTTAATGTTAAAAATAGAGAGAAGTGTATATACAGTATCTCAAGTGAGTACACCCCTCACATTTTTGTAAATATTTTATTATATCTTTTCATGTGACAACACTGAGGAAATGACACTTTGCTGCAGAGTAAAGTAGTGAGTGTACAGCTTGTATGACAGTGTCAATTTGCTGTCCCCTCAAAATAACTCAACACACAGCCATTAATGTCTAAACTGCTGGCAAAAAAAGTGAGTACGCCCCTAAGTGAAAAAGTTCAAATTGGGCAAAAATTGTCAATATTTTGTGTGATGACCATTATTTTCCAGCACTGCCTTAACCCTCTTGGGCATGGAGTTCACCAGAGCTTCACAGGTTGTCACTGGAGTCCTCTTCCACTCCTCCATGACGACATTAGGGTGCTGGTGGATGTTAGAGACCTTGCTCTCTTCCACCTTCCCTTTGAGGATGCCCCAAAGATGCTCATTAGAGTTTAGGTCATGAGACATGCTTGGCCAGTCCATCACCTTTACCCTCAGCTTCTTTAGCAAGGCAGTGGTCATCCTGGAGGGGTATTTGGGGTCTTTATCATGTTGGAATACTGCCCTGTGGCCCACACTCGGAAGGGAGGGGATCATGCTCTGCTTCAATATGTCACAGTACATGTTGGCATTCATGGTTCCCTCAATGAACTGTAGCTTCCCAGGGCCGGCAGCATTCATGCAGCCCCAGACCATGACATTCCCACCACCATGCTTGACTGTAGGCAAGACACACTTGTCTTTGTACTCCTCACCTGGTTGCCGCCACACCCGCTTGATACCATCTGAACCAAATAAGTTTATCTTGGTCTCCTCAGACCACAGGACATGGTTCCAGTAATCCATGTCCTTAATCTGCTTGTCTTCAGCAAACTGTTTGCGGGCTTTCTTGTGCATCATCTTTAGAAGGGGCTTCCTTCTGGGACAACAGCCTTGCAGACCAACATCTGGTCTGGTTGCACAACAGGAACTGCAGCTAAAACAAGAATATATTGTGAATCTGCCAGAGTTCACCAAGGGAGCCTGGCTGTCGGTTCAGGATGCATTGGATCGCCTGTCGTCTAAATTGGCATATTGTGAAGAGTGGGAACAAACAGGTCACTTGTTGGCACAAATTGCACAGTCACAGCAAGTATCTCAAACTATAAGTGCCTTACCCTCTCAGGAAGGTAAGCTAGTCAACTCCCCGGTGCTTATTAATGAATGAATTGGTCAAATATTAATAATTTCAATACCATTCTAAATAGAGCTGCACGATTCTGGATAAATTGAGAATCATAATTTTTTTGCTTAGAATAAAGATCACTATTCTCGGCCTAACATCATCTTTTACATTATACAAAAAAATACAGTGTGACATAAAGGATTGCAACGATCGCCTTTTTATTCTCTAAGGTCTCTGCTTTAAAAAAAAAGAAAAAAAAAAAAGAATATATATATATATATATATATATATATATATATATATATATATATATATATATATATATATATATATAAATATTTGGTGGTTCTAAGTAATTTCTAGCAAAATCCTAGATTCTAGAAAATACTGATTTTAATTTGTAAGCAACAAGTGTCAAATAAAAGCTTAGTCTTTAAGAGGTTAAACTGCCCTCCTTTAGACCCCGTTCACACTGGGGCGACCTGTCAGGCGACCTGGTCGCCTGACAGGTCGCCGTAGGTCGCCTGCCATAGAGAAGCTGTGGACCCCTTCTAATAGGAGCGACACAAGTCGCTCTGACTTAGAAAAAGGGTCCTGAGCTTCTTTGGGGCGACCTGGAGGGACCTGCATTGACTTCAATGATATGAAGTCCGTGCCGGCCGCTTCGAGGTCACGGTGCGAGCTGCGCACCGCGACCTGTGAGGTCGCCCCGGCAAGTAGCATCGCCCCAGTGTGAACGGGGTCTAACAGACGGAAGTTCATTCCTTTGATCTAAAAGAACAAAATGATACATTGTAAAACATTGTGTTTTATAGTTATCTTGCAGCATTAACAATGTTGATGAACATTTGCTGGAGGTGGGTTTTTTTTTTTTGACAGCTGTGAGCGAGCAGAGAACAGCTCTGTTAAGTATCGAGGACATGCCGTTTTAAGATCGTGAGGGGGTTGAATCGAGATTTATTAACAATTTTTAAATGGTTAATCGTGCAGCTCTAATTCTAAACAGTCATACTCACTGGACTCCCTACATATGACTATTTGCATAGTATTCAACTGCCTGCCAAGTCATAATGGGATAAGAACATGCTTGACACCCCGAATTGCAGGCAGCAACCAGCTCTTTCCCTAAATGCAAGGCACCGGGCGATAATGGTTTGCTCATTGAGGTATATAAACAAACTTACTTTAAAGTAGAACTATGGGCAAAACTTTTTTTCTTATTATGGATAGGGCAAAGGAGGGTTATAACCCCTGTCAGATTTTTTGCTATTTGTGTCCCATTGCGGAGATTTATCTTCACTTCCTGTCCTGTAGCCCAACAGGTGGAATTGAGAGGAAATCCTTGCAAATTAAGGGAATTCCTTGGGGACCCCCAGGTCACCGGAACTAGTGTCCCCATTGGAAGATTTCCCCTCTATTACTTTTCTGGGGACAACCCAAAATTTGAGATTTTCTTTTACTTTCACTTTCAGTGGAAATGGTAAACGGAACAAACAGAGAGGGTGAATCTTCCTGACGGGTGTTCCAAATCATCTCCACTCTATCCAAAATTAAAAAAAAAAGTTTCTCTTCCGTTCATTGACACACAGCTACTTATTCTGTACCATAGAGTTATGCTTCCCTCTACAGGAGTAGGACTAGGCAGACAACGCAAAAGCTTGGCTACACCCCATGGGCCAGCCTCAGCTGGCATAATGCCCCTCTCTGCTTGGAGATACTCAGTTTTATGTTTCCCTTGTTCAGAAGTAGGACCTAGTTTCCCTGCCGGGCCCTAGGTCCTGGCATTTTTGTCTATTTTTTGCTGTTTGTTTTTGGATTTCTTCCTGGTTTTTGCCTGTGGGGATCTACAAGCAACTGCCGAGCTGACCGACCGGGATGGACAATTGAAGTCCCCTCAGTCCGGCCAGCGAGCGTGCGCAGATCGTAGCACTGGATGGGGGCTGACCCAGTATCCGCGGGTCCAAGTACCATGTGGTCAGGCAGGCCGAAAATGTAGGCCGCAGCTTTGCGGCCTACTAGCTGGACCCTGTATTGGGTCCCCCAGTTGGGCCAGCTGAAGCCGTCCTTGTACCCCGGGACATCCGTCTCCCCTCTGCTCCCCTGGCTGGTCGCAGGTGCCTACCGGGCTGTGTGGCTGAAAAATTGAGGCTGCGGTTTTGAAGCCTACTAGGCCGCCCCCTTCTCGCAGGGTGGCTCTGGGGAGGAGAACAGGGTCCCAGGCAGGTTTAGCTGCCATGGTACTGTGGAGCATCCGTCTCTCCTAGTGGCACTGTGGGGGTAGGCTGTATGCGGGTCTTCCTTCACCAGCTGTGGGCGGCCCCCTAGGGGGGTCCATTTGAGGCCTCCTCTGTGGGCCTCTTTGGAGAAAAGCCCAGGGGGGACCCCCGTGCAGGATCCTGCAGGATCCTGTCGGTGGCTCCCCCCTTTTTGCAGGCCTCAGTCTGCTGCAGACATCTCTGTTCCTTTTGTCACCCACAAGCCGTCCCGTGCGGTTATGGTGTTCTCTTACTCAGCTTATTTTGACAATTCTATCTTTAAGTGCTGGGTGCATCCAATAAGACCTAAGATGCTTTGCTATCCGTTATACCTTTGAGGAGTTGCTTCTGAGGAAGCAAATGGTCCCACTGGCAGGTTGGACCAGGTTGACTCTGGACACCATGTTTCTGGTGGTAGAATCCCTGGCTTTAAGGAATTTGGCTGACAGGTGGGCAGAATCTCTTAGGCCCATTACATGTTTACTATACCTGGTGCTGTTTTGGCCTTCCCTCTGGTGTCTCAGACACTGACAGTGTGGGGGACGCTTTTGCATCTGGCTATGGGGGGTCGGCCAGTTTCCCCCTGCCTATGGAGAACTGGCAGGTCAATTGGTCCAGGGTCTGCAGTTTGTCTGCAATGCATCTTTGGATGCGGTTCTCGTGAGTCTCTAAACTATCTGTCTTGGCAGTGGTGCTTAGGCGTATTTTAGTTGCATAGTTACATATAGTTACATAGTTTGTGAAGTTGAAAAAAGACCTCAGTCCATCCAGTTCAACCTATGATGTGTTTGTGTTTGCTGTTAACTGTACATTGTATACCCCTGTATGTTGTGGTCTTTAAGGTGCCCATCTAATAGTTTTTTAAACTATCGATGCTCCCTGCTGATACGATTGCTTGTGGAAGAGAATTCCACATCCTTACTGCTCTGACAGTGAAGAACCCCTTACGTATTTTAAGGTTAAACCGTTTTTCCTCTAGTTTTAGTGAGTGGCCTCGTGTCTTATTGTATTCCCTTTCTCTGATAAGTTTGTTCATTATGCTAGGGTCGCCAGTACAGTATTTGTACATTGATATCATATCCCCCCTCAATCGTCTCTTCTCCAGAGAGAATAAGTTCAGTGCTTGTAGTCTTTCCTCATAGTCGATGCCTCCATTCCCCTAATTATTTTTGTTGCCCTTCTCTGGACTCTCTCCAGTTCCAGCACATCCTTCCTGAGGACCGGTGCCCAGAACTGGACAGCATACTCCAGATGTGGCCGGACCAGAGTCTTGTGGAGTGGGAGAATAATCTCTTTATTTCTGGAGTGAATCCCCTTTTTTATACATGCTAGTATTCTGTTGGCTTTGCTTGCAGCGGCTTAGCATTGCACTGCCAAGCCTGTTGTCTACCAGTACCCCCAGGTCCTTTTCCATCCTAGACTCACCCAGAGGTTCCCCCCCCCCCCCAGTGAGTAGCTTGCTTTCGTGTTTGACACCCAAATGCATTACTTTACATTTTTCAACATTAAACCTCATCTGCCATGTAGTTGCCTACCCCATTATTTTGTTCAGATGCGCTTGTAAGGTTTTCACATCCTGCATAGAAGATATTGGCATGCTTAGAAACATAGAAACATAGAATGTGTCGGCAGATAAGAACCATTTGGCCCATCTAGTCTGCCCAATATATCTGAATCCTATGAATAGTCCCTGGCCCTATCTTGTATGAAGGATAGCCTTATGCCTATCCCTGCATGCTTAAACTCCTTTACTGTATTTGCAGCTACCACTTCTGCAGGAAGGTTATTCCATGCATCCACTACTCTCTCAGTAAAGTAATTCCACATCGGTTGATAGGTTAGTATCATCCGCAAATACTGAGATTGTACTCGATATCCCCTCCTCCTAGATCATTTATGAATAAATTAAACAGGATTGGCCCCAGGACAGAACCTTGGGGGACCCCACTTTCCACAGTACCGAGTACTCCCCATTAGTCACCACCCTCTGGACTCTCCCCTGGAGCCAGTTCTCTATCCAGGTACTCACCCTATGGTCCATACCCAGTGGCGTATTTAGGTTTTGTGCTGCCCTAGGCCTGACTAAACTTGTGCACCCCCTAATTTAAATATGACACACCCTTCCTGTAAAGGCCACACCCCTTCCTGTTTATGACCCGCCCTGTCATCTGTAAACCACAGATCACAACCACAGTCTATCAGTGCAGCATATCAGTGCCCATCAGTGCTGCCTTATCAGTGCAGCCTCATTAGTCAGTGCAGTTTATCAGTACCCACCATTGCCACCTCATCAGTGGCCATTAGAGCAGCATATTAGTGCCCATCAGTACAGCCTATTAGCGCCCATCAGTGAAGCCAGCATATGAGTGCCCATCAGTGCCTGGGGGCAGAGCAGAATAGGCGGAGCATTTGGCTGCAGTGCCACACTTATTAGCATTGGCTGCCGTCAGGCCAGTTGTATTAAGTGTGGTCGGCGGCCTGCGGTCTGTCCAAATGTCCTGACCGGCCGGTATTATCATACTGGTAGGTAGCAGTGTGACTGCTTTATGGGGGTACCAGACTGATTTGCCTCCCGGCCCAATTCACCACATAAGACTGGCACTATACAAAAAGTGTAGCGCAAGCCGGCGGGGACCCTTTTCGTGCCGGGAGGAGGCTGTTTTTTTTTTTTCGTGCAGGGTGCAGCTTTTTGCTGCCCCCCCTGCAAAGTGCCGCCCTAGGCCTACCTTCCTTAGTTTGTACAGTAATCGTTTGTGGGGAACGGTGTCAAAGGCCTTTGCAAAGTCCAGATACACCACATCCACAGGCTTACCTTTATCTAGGTGGCAGCTCACTTCATCGTAGAAGGTTAATAGATTGGTTTGGCAAGAACGATTTTTCATGAATCCATGCTGATTACTAGTAATAATACCGTTTTCATTACTAAAGTCTTGTATGTGGTCCCTTAACATCCCCTCCAAAATCTTGCAGACTACTGATGTTAGGCTGACCGGTCTATAGTTACCCAGGATATATCTCGACCCTTTTTGTTGCTGCGGATCAAACCTCCAAGAAGGCTCTGACTGAATTGCTTTTTCAGCACGAGCGATTGTTCTGGGCCATCCTAAATAACATCATTAGGAGTCTGCCGGGGGGGGGGGGGAGTACCTTAGTACCTTTCTTCCACAGTCTGGGGAGGGGAAGGTGCCTCGCCGGCGGCATGGGACTTCCTTTTCAGCTCACAAGAATTTTTTCCGTCCCTCAAGGACTTCAGAAATTTCTCTCCAGACTTTGTAGGAGATTAAGTGGCTTCTGAATTTTCGGAAGTCTGCCCTGGTTCTGACCAGGAGATTGGATTATCTGGGGCTGACTCTGGATTCAGCTCTAGCCAGAGTGTTGCTACCTCTGGAAAAGTTGCAGAAGTTGCATTCTGCGATTCAACTGTTGCTTGCCTACAAGTGGGCATGAATGCAAGTGTTGGGCCTGATGGTGTCCACCTTCTACATGAGACTCCTTCAAAAGGAGATTCTGGTTAAATGGAACGAGTGTTCCAAGTCGCTGGAAAATCTGATTTTTCTGAGTCACCAGTGCAGCACAAAAAATGTGTTAGCGGCCCTGGAGGTGTCCGGCATTCGCTGGTGGGCAAAAGTTTTTTCCAGCCCTCTCTACGTGCACATTTTGGTTTGGAAAATTGGTAGGCGGATTACCTCAGTTGCAATCTGTAATAGAGGGAAGCGCACGCAGACCTCGGGCAATATTGCTTTATTATTTGGACAATCAGTACAGTACAGTTAAAATGCACTCACATGTTTTCTTTTTTGCAAACGCATATCAGCATCTTAACAGGAGCTCCTCGCTCCTCCCGTCCCTCCAGATAGTATAACTCCGGTCTCTTCTCCTGCGGCTCCTGCCACTATGAACTTACCAACCTGCCAGAAACAATAGAAATATTGGCATAACACTGGTTACAGGGGTCCAGGTAGATCCTTATATAAAAGGGGGTCTCATAGGAAGGGTAATCAAGTACCAAGATGAACCAATCAGCCAGCGTGGTGAACCACCTATTTTGGTATGTCAGGTGTGGTCCTGGGATCAGAAGGGATATGCTTTATCTCCATGGCCAGTAGTGATGGGCTCAGGCGTGTTTGGAATCGTAGTCCCAAGCAACCTGAGCAATCCCGCCAGGAAGTCAGCACTGCACACCGCCAAATATGGGCAGTGAGACATTTCCCAGTCTGTGCAGTTGCCTACTGTCACAAAAGGTGGCTTTTTGGTCGTTTTCACCGCTGCTCGCAGGGTGACGGAGTTGGCCGCATTGTCGTTCTCCCTATCTGGTGGTTCATAGGGATTAACTGGTCCTGCGACTGCGGCCATCGTTCCTCCCTGAGGTTCTCTCCGATTTCCATATGAATGAGGACATTGTGCTGCCGTCCTTGTGTCCCAGGCCAGCTCATCCCAGGGAATTTGCCTTGCATACTCTGGCTGTTTTTTCGAGCTATTCGGGTCTATTTGGCAGCCACTGAATTCTCCCGTGGAATCCTTCCGCTCTTTGTGATAATGGGCGGACCGTGGATGGGGCTTCCTGCTTCCTCTATCATTTCCAGATGGATCAGACAGATGATGACCCAGGCTTCTTGGCTTAAGGGTCGGGTTCCCCTCTTCCCTGTGACAGCACATTCTACTAGGACACTTAGTGCTTCTTGGCGCTCCCATCGTCAGGCATCAGTGGTGCTGGTGTGCATGATGGCCAGTTGGTCGTCGGTGCGTACTTTTTCAAAGTTTTACAAAGTGGATATTTTGGCATCTGTGGATGCCTCCTTTGACTGTAAAGTTTTGCGGGCTGCGGTTTAGAGGGTCTGTTTTTTCCCTCTTGAGGGTGTATTTCAGGTTGCGCTCTCCCGCTGTTCTAGTTGAACTACTATTACCTGGATTGGCTTGTATTTTAGCCTTGGGTTTGGTATTCCCAACCCTAATGTTTGGCACTGCTTTTGGATGTCCCTATGGTATAGAATATGGAGCTGTGTCTGTCATTGAGTGGAAGAGAAAATAGGATTTTTGTACTCACCATAAAATCCGTTTCTCAGAGTTCATTGACAGACACAGCACCCACCCCTCTAAGGAGTTTTTATGCTTCTTTTACTGCTTGTTACAAAATGGAGTATCTCTAAGCAGAGAGGTGAATTATGCCAGCTGAGGATGGCCCACAGGGCGTAGCCAAGCTTTTGTGCTGTCTGCCTAGTCCTACTCCTGTAGAGGGCAGCATAACCCTATGGTACAGATTATGGAGCTGTGTCTGTCAAAAATCCTATTTTTGCCTTTAGTTATACTTTGTTTTCAATTCAGCTTGTGAGAGTAGTTGCCTACCTCAGTCGATGACCAAGGGTAATATCATACTCCTTTTGGAAATAGGTAAAGACCCCACAGACCAAAATTTTTATAGGTCTTTCTCACTCCTTCAAAGTTATATCAATGATCCTTTCCAAAGTCCTAGCGCTTAGACTTAAGGTAATTTCCTCTATCATAAATTTGGTTCAATCCAGCTTTATTCTCCAAAAGTCTATGGCATAAACCGCCATAGATTGTTAATCAAAGGCAGATAACATGGGTGGGGGAGAGCAGTACTATCTTAAGATGCAGCTTAAGCCTTCAATAGTGTAGAATGGCAATACTTGTGGGCCGTCCTGGCTACATTTGGGTTTGGGACTGTCATATTTTTTGTCAAACTGCAGTATGGCCAGCCAGTAGTGGCTTTAAGGGAGGTTGGCAAATTGTCACCAGCATCCTGTCTAGGCAGGGGCATCCGAAGAATGCCCGCTGTGACTGTTATTGTTTGCCATGGCTATCGAGCCATTGGTAGCGTCAATTAGAATACTGACATTGTAGGTTTCAAATATGGCCTGTTCTATGAAAAAATCGTGCTGTATGCAGATGACACAGTGCTATTGCTGGATGACACTTCCCATTCCCTTAGAGCAGCCATGCACGCATCATGCAATTTGGAGAGTACTCCAAACTTACTACTAACTGGACCAAGTTGACCTTAATGTTACTAGATGGAGACCTCCCAGCTTTTATTCCCATCATGCCTCACGCCTACAGTATTCAAATATCTAGGTGTACAATTTAACTCACAGTCCATAGACATTTGCCACCTGAATATCTTACCCTTTTGCTACCTTATTGGGACAAAATTTGGATTTGGTACAGGCTTTGGTTGTCCCAAGTGGGGGGAAATAAATCTTATTATGATTTTTATGCTCCAACTCCTATATTCCCTCCATAATACCCCAATGGCTGTTCCACTTTTAATTTTTGTGATGCTAACTGTATCTTTAGACAATTATTATGGCATAATAGGGCGCCATGGGTTAAGCTGGAACATTTACAGAGACCTAAATATGAAGGGGGTTTGGCTATGCCTAACCTTTGGCTATATTATTTGGCAGCACAGTAAAAGGAGTTTTAAAGGCAGAAGGGTTTTTTTTTTAATCTTAATGCATTCTATGCATTAAGAAACAAAGCCTTCTGTGTGTAGCAGCTGCCCTCAGCCCCCCTAATACTTACCGGAGCCCCATCTCTATCCGATATTCACGAGTCCTTTGGCCGTCCGGGACTCTCCCTCCTGATTGGCTGAGACACAGCAGTGGCGCCATTGGCTCCCACTTCTGTCAATCAAAGTGAGTTAGCCAATCTGGAAAGAGAGGGGACGGGGCCGAACTGCTGCTACGTGTCTGAATGGACACACAAAGATGCAGCTCAACTTGGTTACCCCCATAGCAAGCCGCTTGCTGTGGGGGCACTCGACAGGAGGGAGAGGCCGGGAGCAGCGAAGAGGGACCCGAGAAGAGGAGGATCCAGGTAGCCCTGTGCAAAAAACTTTACACAGGGTAGGCAAGTATTACATGTTTGTTATTTAAAAAAAAAACAAAAGAGTTTACAGTCACTTTAAAGCATTTAATAAGAGGTATGACTAAACCCACACAGCAGAGTTCCACAATAGGGTCTATGGCATCCATCTTACTACATTTCACCAAATTGGCAGATGTCCCCACAGGACTAGAAACCTGAGCCTTTAGTAAATCCAACAGACTTTTTCCTAAAGGCTAAACAAATCCAGCAGGTGTCGGCCTTTACACAATATAGTCTGATTTGGGGTGATACATCATACCCAAAATTAACCAAACTTCAACATGGCCTCAGATGGAAGAAATTTGGTGTTACCCACATGCACCATATCCAATTCAGCTCTGCTAAGTGTTTTTTTCTTTACACTAATAGCTTTTTATTTGATCCTGCGCTTAGTTAGTCGGTTCTTCAGAAGGCTACAGCGTTTGCGGAGCTGGGAATCGGACTGGTTGTACTAGAGCCTTAAGGAATCCCAGCCCGCCATTGAGCGTTTAGCAGGCTATGCGTACGCCCTGGCCTCGCAAACGACCTGTCCTCAGGGACATAGCCCGCGAAGTGGCCACTTCGCAAGGATGTCTCAACTGTGGTACGCCGCGTGTTGCTAGAGTCCTGTTCTGGCTGACTGCACCCCCACCGCCTGGGTAGGGAGGCTTCCCGTCGGGGTATGTGGGGGCTCTGTCTGTGTGAAAGAGCCCTAAGTTACAGAACAGCATAGGTAGCAGGGGTTGCAGCGCTTTTGATGTAAATAATGTGAATTTATGTCATTTATGCTTCATAAATAAACTCTAAAGCCTCATGCACACTGGATGTTATCAAAACTTCAGTACAAAGCTGTAGCTGTAGAAGGAGTTTTTTTTTTAGCTTTCTGCAGTTACAGTTTTTGCTTTTTTCAGCTGTAGCGTTTTTTTGGCGTTTTTCTGTGTTTTTTGGCGTTTTTTTAACCTTTTATCAGAGTTAGAGCATTTTTACAGCTGAAAAACACCTCTTAAAAGCCACTAGTTCTGGGTTTTTCTTTCCAGCCAGAAAATGCCCCTGCCAAAAATGGCTGATAACAGCCTATGTGTGTATGGACACATGGGATAACATGCTGGTGAGTTTACTGGCTGTAGAAAAAAAAATCTGACGCCAAAAAACACCAGTTGTAAAAGCGTCCAGTCTGCATGAGGCCTAAAAGCGGAACTGCAGCCATCAAATCATTAAAATGAAATGCCTTTTATGTTTTTTCTCCTCCCTAACAACATGCAAATGTTTTTAGCTTTGTCCTACATTCCCTGCCATCAATACATTATACAGGGGCGTAACTACAGGGGTTGCAGGGGTTGCAATCGCTACCGGGCCCCATGCTCCAGGGGGCCCGGTAGCAAACCAGTGGGTGAACTTCTAGGATCTCAAAGGTCACACTTGCGACCGGGCCCTGGCATTTCACCACTGTGGGGAGGCCCCAAGATTGCAGGAAGGGGGCCCACTGCAGAACTTGTGAAAGGATCCTGATGCGGGACCATAATAAAAGGCCATGCAATGAGAGTAAAGAGCCCCAGGATTAGTGGGAAGAGCCCCGGGCTTGAAGGGAAGGGCCCCGGCCAGGGGTCTGGGGGGCCCTTCATGGTTTCTTGCATCGGGGCCCTGAAGGTTCTAGTTACGCCTCTGACATTATACAGTGATACACATCTGTACTAGCATAAAAAGTTGCCATGTTGTTTGTGTGCTACTCTTTTCTTCTATAAATATGGGCACTCCCTCATATTTCAATGCCTATACAATTGGTTGTGGAGTCCAGAGTGGCAAAACATATTACTTGACTGGGAGCCTAGGCATCGGCTCATGGCAGCATATTGCAATGCCAAGAATTTAATTAAATGCAGGGATGCATGCACAGTGAAGGGTTTACGTTTATATCAGCTACCTCAATGTTTATGCAAATTTTAGGGAAAAGCCTTAACTCTGTAAATAGCCTAATTAAATAATTGCATTGTTTTACTTTTATAAATATTTAACACATGACAAATGATTCCCAGATCAGTATGGATTAAATAAAGCGACAGCACAGATGTAACATGCCTGTAATTTCTTACCATCTTCTGTTGCAGCTATGCTGTCTCTGACCGTTTTATATACAATATCATTACTTTTACCAAATATTATTTGTGGTTCATTGGTGAGTCAGGGGAAGCCCTTTACCCGGAGGGAAACCTATTGATTCCCCCAGCCACACTAAACAGAACGGATGGACTGCTCCTGCAACTATCATGCTACTTATCATGCTATATGAACAGTGGCTGCATCTGATTGAATGCTAACAGGGCCAAATTTTGTCTGGCTCATTAGGAATGCATGGACATCTTTACTATATTTCTATACTGCTTAAAGTGGTATTGAACCCAAAACCAAAAATGTAATATATTGCAGCTTAGAAATCCTTTGATGTGGTGGTTGCATTAGTTTTCTTTTAGGTTGTTTGGCCAGTAACACCTCCTATATTAGCGTGCCCCCACTCTGGATGAAAGGTTGCAGTTTTTATATGAATAAATAAAAGCTAATTATTGTAAGCACCCCTGTGATACATGTGCAAGAAAGCTTGTTCAGTTGAAAAACAACAGACTAATTGGATAGATCAACATGTGAAAATAAAAGAGAGAAAGCCTAAAAATGATGTAGTCATGACATCTAAGAATTGTTAAGCTGCAATGAAATAAATGTTTGTTCTTGAATTTAATACAACTTTAACCACTTGCCTACTGGGCTAATTCTGACACTTTTTTTTTTTTGCTAGAAAATTACTTAGAACCCCAAACCTTAAACATACTTTTTTTTTTTTTTTGCAGAGGTCTTGCTGAATAAAATAGTGGCCCTTACAATTTTTTATGTCACTCAGTTTATGCGCAGTGATTTTTCAAACGCAATTTTGAAAAATAAAATGCACTTTAATGAATTAAAAAAACCAAAACACAATATGTAACCCAATTTTCTTTCAAATATGAAAGATGATGTTACACCCAGTAAATAGATACCCTACACGTCATGCTTTAAATATGCACATGCTCTTGGAATGGCGCCAAACTACGGCACTTAAAGATCTCCATAGGCAACCCTTTAAACATTCCTTCAAGTTGCAAGTTTAGAGTTACAGAGGAGATCTAGTACTAGAATTATTGCTCTCAATCTGATGTTCGCAATGATACCTCACATGTGTGATTTGAACATGGTTTACATATGTGGGCATGACTTACATATGTGTTTACGACGAGACGGGGGGCGCTTTAAATTTTTAAATTTATTTTATTACCTTTTTTTATTTTTAAACTGTTCCCTTAATTATTTTTCTTGTTATCACTTTTATTGCTATCACAAGAAATGTAGACATCCCTTGCGATAGCAATACAGCATGACATGCAGACCACTATAAGACTCCAAATCTCTCCTGTAACTTTTAATAGCAAAAGATTGAAAAAAAAACATTTTTTGATCTTTTGCTTGTTTACACGCCGGGAGGACGTCATGATGTCGCTGCTGTCCTCCAAGGTCATAGAAATGAGCAGAGGCCATCTTGCCTTCACTGATTTCTATTACAATCCATTGCTATGGCTGGATGGGTCCTTGGGCTTCACTGATCTGTCAGGTAAGCCCCGGAAACCACCAGGAAGTGGAGGGGGGGGGGGGTGCCCTCATCCCGCTGATTCTAAAAGTAATATAGTGGGGAATTCGCTATTTAGACCACTTTTATCTTGTGGAGAATCGCTGGCTGAAAAAAACAAGGTTATGGCATATTGCTACAGTCATAACCTCGGTATTCCACTTGCCAACCAGGACGTCATTTGTCTGTGGCCCGGTCACCAAGTGGTTAATCAATGCAGTCAAATCTGGTCAATTTAATCTTCAAATTAAATACCGTATCTATTGTTAAGGAAAATAGTCCTATGCATTTGTGTTATTGCAATCCATACACACGATTCACCAGTTTGTAGATTTTTACACTTTTCATTCAGACTGTTTAAAGCATCCCGATTGTTGCAGTTCGTACTTCATGAACACACATGCATATGATTTTTTTATTGCATTCAGTGGTGGTAGAACCACTTCTCATGAGAAGTGCAAGTGTGTGGATACTGAAAAGTAAATAGTTTACTAAAACTCTACTTTCCTTTGTTTGGGGGTGGGATTTCATTGAACACCTACCATAAAAGGCAGGGCTGGAAAATCCACAAACCTAGTAATAATGTGCAAAGGCGTTTGGAACCGTTCAGTGCCAGGTGATTAGGTTTCATCTCTGGCCTCATTCATCTTTGGTACCAGGTGCACCTACCTGGTCTCTATTTGGACTGTACTTTTAAAATGTTTTTTTTTTTTTTAACATTAGGGATTACCTAATTGATACCTGATTAACCAGATAATTTTTAGCTCTTCAGCACTGCGCTACTTTAATACCTGGTTCATACTGGTGCAACATGTGCTCCGACTTTGAGAGCACATATCAGATCACAAGTTGCACCCCATTAAGTGCAATGGAACTGTTCTAATAGGAGCGTCTTGAAAGGCTCCAACCTAAAAGGTTCCTGCACTACTTTCCGTCTGACTTTGGCACGTCTTGCATTGATTTCTGTTCAAGAAGTCTTATGCAAGTTGTGCCGAAGTCACGTTGGGATGTTAGCAGTGTGAACCGGACCTTAGTGGCAATTGCGCGGTCATGCAACACTGTACGCCAATGGAATTTGTATAATTTTTTCCCACAAATAAAGCTTTCTTTTAGTGGTATTTAGTTTTCCTAAATAGGAAGAACACAGGAGCCTGCTGTGTTTATAACGGCAGACCACCGTTCTGTCTCCTCGAGGAGTGATCGCTGGTGCCCCGCCCCGCAGATCAGCTTCCCCTCCCGCAAATCGCTGTGCACGCCCCCATAATCGCTCCCGAGGAGCGATGTATGGGTCTGGCGATTCGCGCAGCCGAGCCTCCACCTTGCAGTATATCTGCGGTGGGTGGTCGGCAAGAGGTTAAGAGGGGCTGTTCTCTCTTGAGGTGTTTTACTTTAAATCTTTATTTTTCAGACGGGGCTCCTGTGACCCGGTTAAGGCTCCTGTGTCATGGTTAGGGACTATTATGTATAGCCTTGGGTTATTTTCCCCACCCCTCATTTTCCTTTTGGCACTGCTTTTAGATGTCCCAATACTTATGATTTATGGAGTGCTGTGTCCGCCGATGAATGAAAAGAGAAAATGGGATTTTTATACTTACCGTAAAATCTATTTCTCTGAGTTTGACAGACACAGCACCCACCCCTCAATGAAGTTCTGATACTTCCAATACTGCTTGCTACTAAACTGATTACCTAGAGCAGAGTGGTTGGGGGGGGGGGGTAGATTATATACCAGCTGAAGGTGGCCCAAGGGTTTAGCCAGGTGTTTTTTGTTCTGCCTAGTCCTACTCCTGGAGGAGGCAATATAACCCACTAGTTATGATTTATGGAGAGCTGTGTCCGTCAAACTCAGAGAAATGGATTTTACGATAAGTACAAAAATCTAATTTTTTACATGTAGGAGCGAAGTGTCAGAATAGGCTTGGGAAGGTGGTAGTTAAAGAGGCAAAGAATGTTGTCCCTAAGGCAGTAGCTTGTTTCAGCCAATTACCTTTTGTTGTTCAGACTTGAATTGGATATCTGGTTGACGGACTATTGCTTTTTAGATATGAGCATATTTGGATAACAATGGACTTCTTACATTTCTCTCATTTTTGTTTCTGTTGATGTTTGTTTGATGTCTTTTTGTAGTTAAGCCTGTCTTTAAAAGTTCATTAAACCGTTATTTTCGAAGACAAGTAATATTAGTAGTTTATTAGGTGATTGTGTTTTCCCTCTATCATTCTGAGGCATAATATTTCTTATCCAGTCACCATTTTACTTTCCACACTGACAGTGAAAGCTAATTTGTGCCAGAAGATCTGCCCAATTCCAGAAAATTTATTCATAAGAAAGTTTTCCTCTTAAAGCACTAAGCTTTTGTGATACAGAGAAAAAAGATTTTCATATTTTCCTTATATACTCTTCTTGAAGTTCTTCCAAATTAGGTTTTAAATGCCAATTAGGAGGTTGAATATAATAAAATAAAAGCAAATACAACCAAAATGGCCCAACCTTATGGCTAGTTAGACTGTTGAGAGAACAAGCGGAACCTTTGCTCTTAGCATGGCTTTGAGAAAGATATCCAGTTTAATGAACACATTAATTAGAAATATAACTATTTATAAGATGATAATTAGAGACGAAGCACTGTAAACTGGGCTTTTCCTGCAATTAATGGAGGATTAATTACTGGAGGTAATGAAGTGGATTTTTAAATACATTAAGGTGAAGTACAGAGATGTGCAAGGCTTTGTGATAGTTGCATAATTATTTCAGGCTGTTTGAGCATAGCTCATATAAGATCGCTAATAAGCATCATTGCATCATTATGTATGCACTTAAAAAGACTTACCACCAAAATGAATCCCTAATTATTTCTAATTGGCAGGACTCTGTGTAGTCATTGAGCTGTTTGTAGCCATTTTAAGGTTCATTTAACTATGCTTAAGGCCATGTGATGGGGTGGAATTAGAAAAAAAAAACCCTAAAAAAAAAAAAAAGAAACCCTTCTCCTAGGCTGGCCTTAGCTGGCACAGTTAATCAGTTGTGGTGGGCTTGTGTTTTAAATGCACTTACTCAGGTAGAGGTCAGAGCTTTGTGTAGCCCAGGCAAAGTTTTTCTTTTTGAAGGCACTTGACTGTATTCATTTGCAATTAGCTAAATAATTGTGTCTGTCAGTATATTTGAGTTTCCAGCATGACTGCCTCCTTTCATCACTCTTTCTCCTTGTTGGATATTAACTTCTCTGTGTAGCAAATATTTTTCCTGATCCCAGCCCCCCATCACACACACAAACCTTTTTTCTTTTAATAATGCCTCGATATGCTACCTATCCACGTTCATTTGCTAACTTAACAGTGCTCTACATTTCAACACGAGCTTCCAACTCACTTCTGATTGATTGGTGAGAGAAAGTTTCTTCTCAAGGACAATATTTAGGCTTTTAAGGGCATCTCAGAGGAATTAGTCATTAGGCATTAAAAGGGGAAGCAAAAAAAAAAAAATGGAATTTCTACCTATGGCAGACTTTAGTATTTAGTGGCATCTATATGTAAAATGTTGACAGACGTTCATATTGAAGGATACAAGTTGGCAAAAAGCATTGTACGTTTTGACTCTTTAGTTGGCTCCTTCTCCTTGTCCCTTATGTATCTTTAGATCTCTTTTAGGGTTTCTTTGAGTTATTGGAGTGTCAGTTTGAAATAATTTATTGTCGTTGCTCTATGATTGGTGTATAGTTATTTTTATCTCCTTGTATCAGATTTATTATTATATCCCATTAGGACAGAGTCTGTGAAAGTTATTCAATGGGTACCTTGTCCTGTTAAACGTAATCAGAGCCATCTGTGGCGTGTTGTTAAGGTATATAAACCATTCGTACAGCTTAAGAAAACAGTGGTGAAGCAAATTGCAGTCTAATAAAAGGAAGGTCACAGTTACCTTCTTTTTCCCCCCTTATGAAAATGTGGTTCTAATCATTCCTTTCATGTCTAAATATGAGGATAAAAATAGTCAAAATGCAGAATTTTCATTATAATTATAATAATGGGACATTAATGTTACGTTTTCTGACTTTTCGATATTTTATTTTAAACGGTAGTACTGCAAATACTTTCTGCTTAACAAGCTGGTGATAACATTGACCTAGGTTGCTCTGGTTTAGCCAGTCAAACCAATTAAATATTGCATCTCAATGTTCAAGTGCTTTTCCGAGTTGAGGGATTTGCTGAATTTATTTTCTGTCTTACTTCAGGGTGGCAACTACTTGAGTGTTTTTTCTGTATATTCTTTCCCACAGACCATATTTGAGCTATTTGGATATCAGGGTATGACAGCCAAGGTTAGCTGTATTTCTTGGAGGCATAGTGTTGTACTCTAATCCAATGTGTTTGTATTTTCTTTATCCAATTTGGATCTTTCTTGATATTTGTAGTTATGGCATTCTCAAAGGGATTGTACTTTACTGTGTATACAGTACTTTAGCACTTCACATTTTTTAGATACTATTATTATAGTACAATAAATTAAATTGCAGATATTTCAAACTAATTTTGCTCTAACTTGTGTGATCTTGTAAATTGCTTTAAGACAGGCAGCTAAAAATATATCTGCTCTGTCTTAGGTCTAGGTAAAAATTGGCATAGACAAGGTATACCCATGAACAAACATTTTATTATACACTGAACAAAATTATAAACGCAAAACTTTTTGTTTTTGCCCCCATTTTTCATGATCTGAACTCAAAGATCTAAGACTTTTTCTATATACACAAAAGGCCTATTTCTCTCAAATATTCACAAATCTGTCTAAATCTGTGTTAGTGAGCACTTCTCCTTTGTCGAGATAATCCATCCACCTCACAAGTGTGGCATATCAAGAGGCTGATTAGACAGCATGATTAGGCCACTTTAAAATGTGGGGGTCCAAAAACCAGTCAGCATCTGTGTGACCACCATTTGCCTCACGCAGTACAACACACCTCCTTCGCTTGAGTTGATCAGGTTGTTGATTGTGGTCTGTGGAATGTTGGTTCATTCTTCTTCAATGGGTGTGCAAAGTTACTGGATATTGTCAGGACCTGGAACGCGCTGTCGTATACACCGATCCAGAGCATCCCAAGCCTGCTCAATGGGTGAAATGACCAGTGAGTATGCTGGCCATGCAAGAACTGGGATGTTTTCAGCTTCCAGGAATTGTGTACAGATTCTTGCAACATGGGGCCGTGCATTATCATGCTGCAACATGAGGTGATGGTCGTGGATGAATGACACAACAAAGGGCCTCAGGATCTCATCACGGTATCTCTGTGCTTTCAAAATGCCATCAATAAAAAGCACCTGTGTTCGTTGTCCATAACTTACGCCTGCCCATACCATAACCTCACCGCCACCATAGGCCACTCTATACACAACGTTGACATCAGCACACCGCTCACCCACATGACACGTTACACACTGTCTGCCATCTGCCTTGTACAGTGAAAACCGGGATTCATCCATGAAGAGAACACTCCTCCTCTCCAAAGTGTCAGACGCCATCGAATGTGAGCATTTGCCCACTCAAGTCGGTTAGGACGTAGAACTGCAGTCAGGTCGAGACCCCGATGAGGATGACGAGCATGCAGATAAGCTTCCCTGCGATGGTTTCTGACAGTTTGTGCAGAAATTCTTTGGTTATGCAAACTGATTGTTGCAGCAGCTGTCCGGTGGCTGGTCTCAGACGATCTTGGAGGTGAAGATGCTGGATGTGGAGGTCCTGGGCTTGTGTGGTTACACGTGCTCTGTGGTTGTGAGGCGGTTGGATGTACTGCCAAATTCTCTGAATCGCCTTTGAAGACAGCTTATGGTAGAGAAATGAACATTCAATTCACTGGCAACAGCTCTGGAGGACATTCCTGCAGTCAGCATGTCAATTGCGCGCTCCCTCAAAACTTGCCACATCTGTGGCATTGTGCTGTGTGAAAAAAATGCACATTTTAGAGTGGCCTTTTATTGTGGCTAGCCTAAGGCACACCGGGTGCAATATATCATGCTGTCTAATCAGCATCTTGATATGCCACATCTCTGAGGTGGATGAATTATCTCAGCAAAGGAGAAGTGCTCACTAACACAGATTTAGATTTGTGAACAATATTTGAGCGAAATAGGCCTTTTGTGTACATACAAAAAGTCTTAGGGCTCTTTCACACGGCCGCTCCGTGGGAAAGCTCCGCTGCGGTCCTCTTTTTTTTTTTTACACAGAGCGGATGACATTTCTGTCATCCGCTCCGTATGCCCGCATATCATCCCATCCGTTTGCGTATGATATGCGGACATAATGTAAGTCTATGGGGATTGCGGATGTCAACGGATGACACCGCTGACATCTGATTTTCCTTCCTTTCCGTTTTTTGAACGGAACAAAAATAGGGTTCTGTTCCGTTCCAAAAAACGGAACAGAACTGGCAGGAAGAAAATCGGATGTCAGCGGATGGTATTCCGCTGACATCCGCAATGCCATAGACTTACATTATGTCCGCAAATCATCCGCAAAAAAATAGGATGATTTGCGGACATACGGAGCGCCCGTGTGAAAGGGCCCTTAGATCTTTGAGTTCAGCTCATGAAAAATGGGGCAAAAACAAAAATGTTGCGTTTTTATAATTTTGTTCAGTGTATATTGCAGTTTAATAGTGCTTAAATGTGGTGGCAGCATTTGTTTTTATTTTTAGGTTTTTATAGACTAAAAACCGTTTCAGCAAGTACAGAAAATACCTGCTGAGCGTGCCAAAAATGCATGGTCCTTGCCACTGTCTGTGAGCTGAATAGAAAGCAAAAACAATCTTATTTATCTAATATAAACTACAGTACTAATCCCCCCATCCAAAATAATTTAGCTACATCATTTAGGCTCTATGGACACCAGCCACTGTGTTACAACGTAGCAGCTGGTGTGCATTGCGATGCAGTGGGACAACTGTAGTGCCGATGCGCAGATTGACTAGCACTGTGCCTGTGCTACGTTGGGAAAAAGTAAGGCCAGCCATATTTTTTTTAAGCATACACCACTGCAACGTGGTGATGTGAATTGAGCAAATAGAAGACAAGGCATTTTGTCTTGTCTTGCGGTGGGACTGCACTAGATTATCCGCCCAAAGCATTCCCACTGCAGTCCTCACCGCACCTAGTGTGAATGGGCCCTTAAGAACTAATAAGCCACAATTACAAGTTATTTTTTTCCCGAATTGGACCTCAGTTGAGACATTTCAGGAGGAGACATAGCCACAAATTCAGATACCTTCATAGGTGGATGGTAGCCATGTGAACAGTGACCCCATTGACTACAAAGTTATTTTGTCATGAAAAGGGCGATGTTTATTTTTAAAACATTAGCATTTTAATAGAAATACACAAACTAGTTATTTTTACTGTCCAGTATAGGCTTACTTGAAAATCTGCTGGCTGTATCTTTCCACAACTGTCTGGATTCTCTGCATGCTTTGCAGCTTCTCCTCTGCTGGTTACTTTCACTTTCTAAGGACTATATATCCCATGGTACCTTGCTGCCTGCAAGCAGGGATTCCTCTACTCACTGTCTCCTGAAAACTCCTCAACACCTCTGTAGTTCAGAAGGCAAGCTCTGTGAATTCTGTGACACAGCCGTGCCTATCTACAGGGCATACTGAACACAGAATTCAAGGAAGTAAATGTGTGTGGATCTTCACAAAGTATGTTTACAAACTTCAAGGTCATTCTTATTAATAGGACTAGGCTAGAAGTAACTGAGATGCAATGTGGAAATGTATGATGTTACATTTTGACCACAGATAATGTTTTTTTTTTTTTTGTATGTGAACAGTGTAGACACAATTGGTGGTTAGGAGTCATTAAAATAAGGAAACAAATAAAAAATGCAATAGTACAGTATCTGTTTTAGGTTTTAGATAAACTGGGTGTATCATTTCACGTCAGATTCAGATGTGTGTTATAAAGTTGCGTTAGAACACAAAGCAGAACTGGCTTCAAGGAAACATAAATGGTTATCTTTCTGAAATTGACAGTTGCATAACTATCATATTGATTAAGTAGCTTAAGACCCCATTCACGCTGCCGCGACCAAAAAGGCACCTCACAAGGGGCGACTTGTTAGCGCGACTTGTTAGCGCGACTTTCAGCGCGAATTCAGCGCGACTTGTATGATAGACGATTTTGTACGACTTTGTATTTGGCCAATCAGAATATGATGGTTCTGGGTCATGCTCAATCACACAAAAAAAAGTTCTTAAAAATTGTCGTTTTTGATAGAGAGCCAATTATTGAAAAAATTATTGAAAAAAAAAATTAGATTTCTTTGGAATTAGTGTCTGTGGGGTCTAAAAAGTGTACCTGTGAAGTTTCAGCTCTGTAGCATGTCCAGAACCAGAAAAAAAAGATAATTTTTCTTAGAATTTTTAGTAGCGCAGGGACGGGGCTCCGCTCCACCTGGGCGTTTTTGTTGCAGGCGTTTATCGGGCATTTTTTTGGGTGTCTTTGGAGGCAGGCATGCCTTTTTTGGATTTAGTGTCTGGGGGGGTCTAAAAAGTGTACCTGTAAAGTTTCAGCTCTGTAGCATGTCCAGAACCAGAAAAAAAAAAAAGATAATTTTTCTTAGAATTTTTAGTAGCGCAGAGATGGGGCTCCGCTTCACCTGGGCGTTTTTGTTGCAGGCGTTTATCGGGCATTTTTTGGGCGTCTTTGGAGGCAGGCATGACATCTGAACTTCTGTGTAGGGGTATATATATACACACACACACATATATGTATATATACACATACACACATATAGGTGTAATAGGAGCAGAGCCACATCCATGCGCTAATGAAATTATTTGCCCAATAAATGCCTGCAACAAAAATGCCCAGGTTTGAAAGGAGCAGAGCCCCATCCCTGTGCTACTAAAAATTCTAAGAAAAATTATCTGTTTTTTTCTGGTTCTGGAGTCCTGAACCAGAAAAAAAGATCATTTTTCTTAGAATTTTTAGTAGCACAGGAATGGGGCTCCGCTCCTTTCACACCTGGGCGTTTTTGTTGCAGGCATTTATTGGGTATTTTTTGGGCGTCTTTGGAGGCAGGCATGACATCTGAACTTCTGTATAGGGGTATATATACACACACACACATATATGTATATGTATATATATATACACTCACACATATAGGTGTAATAGGAGCGGAGCCACATCCCTGCAAATAATTTCATTAGCGCATGGATGTGGCTCCACTCCTATTACACCTATATGTGTGTATGTATGTATATATATATATATATATATATATATATATGTGTGTGTGTATATATAAAATGCCCGATGAACGCCTGCAACAAAAACGCCCAGGTGGAGCGGAGCCCCATCCCTGCGCTACTAAAAATTCTAAGAAAAATTATCTTTTTTTCTGGTTCAGGACCATTTTAATGGAAAGTCGGATCAGAAGTCGCTTCAAATAAGATAAGGAGGCGACTCCCATTGAAGTCTATGGGACAAGTCGGATACAAGTCGCCTCAAAGTAGTACCAGGACCCTTTTCTGAAGTCGGAGCGACTTCAGTAGTGCCAATTAAGACGGCACTCATTGATTAATATTGCTTTTGTTATGTCAAGCGACTTGAGGGCACACAAGTCGCCTCACAAGTCGCGGCAGTGTGAATGGACTCTAAAGGTGAACTACCAGCAGGTAAAAAAAAACAGTTATGTGTTCATTTATGTTTTTGTTTAAATATTACAAGATTTATTTTTAAATGCAGTCATTGAAAGTACCTGCTTTTTACTTGGTATCTGCCCCTTGTCATCCACTACACTGCAGCACTAGGGACAGTTGATTGTGCTGCACTGCATATGAGCTGGCAAGAAACATTCTAACAGGATGAGTGGGTAGGGAAGTACCTAGGCTGTAGTATACCTAGCTTGTATTGTCCAATCACAGGCTGTGGGTAGGGAAGTACCTAAGCTACTGTACATAGTTTAATATGGAAATATGGACCTTCACCTTCCCTCTTTAAAACACTGTATTTCTACCCTTACTCTCTCACAATTGGACATTTGTTTTTCAATTTTTTTGTCCCCTCCCCTGAATTCTGGGATTCTCGCCTAAGTGAGAATGGTTTCATAGTCACCTTCAGCCTCCTGGGATACTGACATCAAACATCCCAGGAGGCGTAGGGGTATTACAGTGCATGTACTGATGCATGTCGTTAGGGGAACTTCTATCTTTCCGGGTTCTGGCCCCTGACGATGAATGTGATACATGTGCATTATCAGGGTGCTGGCTGCAAGGACCTGGATAAGACATTGACCCCCTGACGACGTAAGTAAAAAAGATTGAAGCACAGGGCCCAGCATGCAGTGGCAACCGGAAGCTGGATTTTCTGGACATGTAAATATGTATTTTGATGATAACGCAGCAAACAGAAAGGAGGGTGAAGTTCTTCCTTAACTGGAGTAGAGAGGAGTCAGGTAACCAGCCTGACTGTGGTGCAAAGGGCTGTGTGAATCTCAGAACTAGATAGACAGAAATACAATTAATTTTGCAGAGAAAAGAGCTTCCATATTTATATACTGCTCAAAAAAAATTAAAGGAACACTTTGAAAACGCATGATCAGATCTCAATGGGGAAAAAATATCATGCTGGACATCTATACTGATATGGACTGGGTAATGTGTTAGGAACTAAAGCATGCCACATTGTTTGAAGGAAATGAAAATGATCAACCTACAGAGGGCTGAATTCAAAGACGACCCAAGAAATCAAAGTGAAAAATGATGCAGCAGGCTGGTCCATTTGCTGAAATTTCATTGCAGCAAATCAAAATGGTACTGAGTAGTTTGTATGGCCCCCATGTTCTTGTATGCATGCCTGACAGCATTGGGGCATGCTCCTAATGAGACGACGGATGGTGTCCTGGGGTATTCCTCCCAGATCTGGACAATAGCATCACCAAGCTCCTAAACACACTGAGGTGCAACCTGGCAGGGCCGGATGAACCGAAACATAATGTCCCAGAGGTGTTCTATTTGATTTAGGTCAGGTGAGCGTGGGGGCCATTTGTTTATATCAATTCCTTCATCCTCCAGGAACTGGCTGCATACTCTTGCCACATGAGGCCAGGCATTGTTGGGCACCAAGAGGAACCTGGGACCCACTGCACCAGCGTGGGGTCTGACAGTGGGTCCAAAGATTTAATCCCGATACCTAATGGCAGTAGGGGTGCCATTGTCTAGCCTGTAGAAATCTGTGCATCTCTCCATGGATATGTCTCCCAACACCATCACTGACCCAACACCAAAGCGGTCATGTTGAATGATGTTACAGGCAGCATAACATTCTCCATGGCTTCTACAGACCCTTTCATGTCTGTCACGTGCTCAGGATGAATCTGCTCTCATCTGTGAAAAGCACAGGGAGCCAGTGGCGGACCTGCTACATTGCCTTGGAAAAGTATTCACCCCCCTTGGCAATTTTCATGTTTTGTTGCCTCACAACCTGGAATTAACATGGATTGTTTGAGGATTTGCATCATTTAATTTACAGAACATGTCCACAACTTTTAAGATGTTTTTTTTTTCCTTTTATTGTGAAGCAAACAACAAATAGGACAAAATACCAGAAAAAGTCAACGTGCATAACTATTCATCCCCCTAAAGTCAATACTTTGTAGAGCCACCTTTTGCGGCAATCACAGCTCCAAGTCGCTTTGGATAAGTCTCTATGAGCTTGCCACATCTTACCACTGGGATTTTTGCCCATTCCTCCTTGCAAAACTGCTCCAGCTGATGATGGTTTGCGCTTGTGAACAGCAATCTTTAAGTCTGACCACATATTTTCTATTGGATTGAGGTCTTGGCCTTGACAGGCCATTCCAACACGTTTACATGTTTCCCCTAAACCACTCAAGTGTTGCTTTAGCAGTGTGTTTGGGGTCATTGTCCTGCTGGAAGGTGAACCTCTGTCCTAGCATCAAATCAAGAGTGGTACAGGTTTTGCTCAAGAATATCCCTGTATTTAGCACCATCCATCTTTCCCTCAACTCTGACCAGTTTCCCAGTCCTGACTGCTGAAAAACATCCCCACAGCATGATGCTGCCACCACCTTGTTTCACTGTGGTGTTCTTTGGGTGATGTGATGTGTTGAGTTTGCGCCAGGCATAACATTTTCTTTGATGGACGAAAAGTTA
The DNA here is from genome assembly GCF_965119305.1 of Pelophylax lessonae. Taxonomy (NCBI): domain Eukaryota; kingdom Metazoa; phylum Chordata; class Amphibia; order Anura; family Ranidae; genus Pelophylax; species Pelophylax lessonae. Next base: position 248,041,392 of record NC_138770.1, read on the forward strand.
AATTTTAGTCTCATCAGACCAGAGCACCTTCCTCCATACATTTTGGGAGTCTCCCACGTGCTTTTTCGCAAACTCAAAACGTGCCATTTTGTTTTTTGCTGAAAGTAATGGCTTTCTTCTTGCCGCTCTGCCATAAAGCCCAACTCTATGGAGCGTACGGTTTATTGTCGTTCTATGTACAGACACTCCAGTCTCTGCTGTGGAACTCTGCAGCTCCTCCAGGGTTACCTTAGGTCTCTGTGCTGCATCTCTGATTAATGCCCTCTTTGCCCAGTCCGTGAGTTTTGGTGGTTGGCCGTCTCTTGGCAGGTTTGCTGTTGTGCCATGTTCTTTCCATTTGGCTATGATAGATTTGATTCCTGGGGATCTTTAAAGATTTGGATATTTGTTTTTTATACCTAACCCGGAGTTGTACTTCTAAACAACATTGTCCCTTACTTGTTTGGATAGTTCCTTGGTCTTCATGGCAGTGTTTGGTTAGTGGTGCCTCTTGCTTAGGTGTTGCAGCCTCTGGGGCCTTTCAAAAAAGGTGTGTATATGTAATGACAGATCATGTGACACTTAGATCGCACACAGGTGGACATCATTTCACTAATTATGTGACTTCTGAAGGTAATTGGTTGCACCAGAGCTTTTTATTGGCTTCATAACAAAGGGGGTGAATACATACGCACATGCCAATTTTCTGTTTTCTATCTCTAAAAAATAGTTTTATGTAAATATTTTCTCATTTCACTTCACCAACTTAGACTATTGTGTTTTGATCCATCACAAAAAATTCAGATTAACAAAACATTGAACTTAAGGATGCAATATAACAAAATAGGTAAAAAGTCAAGGGGGTGAATACTTATGCAAGGCACTGTCTGCTATTCAATGGCAAATGCCAATCGAGCTCCATGGTGCCAGACAGTGAGCACAGGGCCCACTAGAGGACATCGGGCCACTCTCATGAAGTAGGTTTCTGATTGGTCAGAGACTTTCACACTAGTGGCCTGCTGGAGGTCATTTTGTAGGGCTCTGGCAGTGCTCATCCTGTTCCTCCTTGCACAAAGGAGCAGATACCGTCTTGCTGACGGGGCCAAGGACCTTCTACGGCCCTTTCCAGCTCTCCTAAGGTAACTGCCTGTCTCCTGAAATCTCCTCCATGATCTTGAAACTGTGCTGGAAGACACTGCAAAACTTCTGGCAATGGCACGTACTGATGTGCCATCCTGGAGGAGTTGTACTGCCTGTGCAACCTCTATAGCAGGGATATGAAAACTGTGGCCCTCCAGATGTTGCAGAACTACAAGTCCCATGAGGCATAGCAAGATTCTGACAGCCACAAGCATTACACCCAGAGGCCTAGGCGTGATGGGAGTTGTAGTTTTTCAACAGCTGGAGTGCCACAGTTTGCATATCCCTACTCTATAGAGCCAAGGTATCACCTCATGCTACCAGTAGTGGCACTGACCCTAGCCAAATGCAAAACTAGTGAAAAACAGTCAGAAAAGATGACTAGGAAAAAATGTCAGCGGCCTCGCCTGTAAAATTGTTCCTGTTTTGGAGGTTGTCTCATTGTTGCCCATCTAGTCCACCTGTTATTAATTTCATAGCAAAGCATCTGAAACTGATTAACAACCCCCTTTGCTACTTAACTGACCAGATCAATATCCCAGGAGTTTAATTGACTTGATGCTAAACTGATTAAAAACTGTTCCTTAATTTTTTTGAGCAGTGTATTTCAGCAGTATAAATATTGGTTTGCTTCTATTTCTTATTAAGTTTAAATGCTCTTTGTGATAAGTTTTCAAATCAGAAATTCTTTGACTTAATTGGCTGTAACTGTGCTTCGGATTAATGAAATAAGCAAGTAAGCAGAGAAGCAGGCAACTATCTTTTATGAAGTAGGCAAGCAGTTGTAGCTACATTAAAAAAATGCTTTGCAAAGCTTGTGCCCCACTTTCACAAGTAAAGGTGTAAAAGGGTTATCTGTCTGATAGCAGAGAGGGATGGAAAGATGCTGAATTGTGGAGTAGATCCCCAGTAATCCTCTGTTAACTTAAATAGGTCTTCCTCTACACCGAAAAACTTTTGTCTAGTTTAATAGAAAGGGCTTAGTTAGTTTTTTTTCATCCATTTGAACATGAAGCTTTTCCTTTTTACTTCTGTTTGTAAAAATACAGATTTGCTATCTAACAGTCAAAGGCATGAATTGTGGCATAAAATGACAAAAAAAAAAGTGATCCATTAGCTTGCCATTAATCTAACACATTGGCAGGGAATACCTCCTTCTATCAGATTCCTGTTGGAGTAACTCCTAACCTGCTTTGGAAGCCAATTGACATGACTATGTTATATTAGTGCTTGCATTTTTTTTTTTTTTTTGTATGTAATGCAGGCCTTTTTACAGCACTGTGCACTGATTTGCTTTCGGTGACTATTTTTTCTTTTTTAATTCCTTATATAGAATTTTTAGCAAAATATCGTATGCCATATAAAGGAAGTCAAAGCAAGAGAAAAAATGACACCACATTCGAGGGGAAGACCCCAAACATTTCATAGTCATAGGCAAACAAGACGCAAGGAGAGAGCAAAATCCATACTTATACAAATGAACAGTTAAAGTGCATAAATAAAAAGGTCAACATGGCCAGGGTTCACCTCTCCTTGCTATCTAGACCGCATTGTGCAACTCAAGTCGGAGTCAAGAAAAAACAAATGGGGGGAACGCAATCAGGTTTATCTGCCAAATCCAAAACAGGAAGCCCCTGTAGGAAAAATATCTTCCAAGTAGGGAAGCATCCTGCTCTATAGATGATATGTCGCAACTCCAAAATCCAAACTCCAAAATCCAAGGAACATAGCCAATCAAGGGGAAGGGCCGAAGCTGACTCTAGGTAGCCAGGTTCACCACATAACTGGAGGAGAAAGTATATTCTGTCCAGTAGAATGAGTTTTTGCGAAACTTTACTTCTCTACAATTTGCAGAAGCAAGGATTTCCTCCATTCTGTAAATTTCTCCAATTTTACATAGCCAAACACTGAATGGGGGAGCTATAAATTTGTCTCCAGAAATACAGAATGCTCAGTGGCTATTGTTTGTCTTCTGGATTAGTGTGTTTGTAGAAAAAAGTGTGTTTTACAGTTCTAAACTTTTAATTTGCAATAAGGTTGCCCTTTTAGAAAGGTACAAATATAGTAATAGACCATTTTCAATTTTGAAACCTGAGCTCTTTGTAGGCATATAGCCAAGTGCTTGATTAAGCAAATATAGCAAATAGATACAATAACATTTTTAGGTTGAACCGAAATCATAAACAAAACAGTTGTGTAGGGGAAATAAAACTGGGCAGTTTGTGGCAGATCATCTTTTATTTATATCAAGCTTACTTTCCCCCCCTTTCGAAATTAGATATCCAGTACCATTATTAGATAAGAACTCACAGAAACCACTTGGAACCTAATATGCCCCTCAAAAGTCCAGAGAAGTGTTTTCAGAAGTGTAGTTCTGGAAGCGCGGCAAGCTAAAAGCCAAATGTGGCCACTACAAATAAGATAATAATAAGAGTATAAGTTTCCTGGTCCCATATAGGTGTACGTTTAGTAAACTGAGATAAGCTGAGATCTGGATGATCACGGCTTGTCTCAGAGCATTGCCGGTTTAAATTACTGAGAAGAGTAGTGGAGAACATAGTCTTCTCTTCTCATCTCAGTACACAAACTGCTTGCATTCACTGCAATAGAAACGGCCAGTTTAGTAACACATGATCTCACCTGATCACTCTGCTTCTCTTTGAAGATCTCCTCTTCCTGCTTCTCCAGCTCAGAGGTGGAGATAGCAGGAAGAAATAGGAGATCTCTGCTGTGAATGTCCCCGTGCCCAAAAGTGAAAGTAAAAACTCTCCCTACTGCAGTGAAATATAAATCAACAGCAGGTTAGAAACACATTAACTATACAATCACATATATATCTGTGTGTGTGTATATATATATATATATATATATATATATACACACACCAGTACATACAGTATATATATATATATATATACTGTATGTACTGGTGTGTGTGTATGTATGTATATATATATATATATATATATATATATATATATATTTTTTTTTATTTCAGGTACTTATATAGCGCTGTCAATTTACGCAGCACTTTACATATGCATTGCACATTCACATCAGTCCCTGCCCTCAAGGAGCTTACAATCTAAGGTCCCTAATGCCTCGTACACACGTACCGATCGTCGGCCGACCGATCGGCCGTCTTTTGTCCAGGGCTGTCCTGTCCGCTGAAAAGTGCAAAAGACTGCACGCGAATTTTGTCGGCCAACAACAGCCGACTGCAGAAGTGATGTCATGTGATGTCATGTGATGGTTAACTTTCCCTGTGTTTTTCCTTTTCTGAGCATGCCTAGTCTTGCAAATCTGCTGTTTGTCGGCCGAATTCTGTACTGACTGGCGAACAATCGGCCGTTCTGGTGTTGGCCAACAAAAATTTTAATGCCTGCACGACAGATTCTGTTCGGCCGAAAATGCGCTGTCGGCTGTCGGAAGCATCATACTAACAAGCATACAATCGGCCGATCGGTCGTCGGCCGAATATTTACGGCCGACGATCGGTACGTGTGTACGAGGCATCACTCACATACATACACAGCAGGGCAAATTTTTTATACAGGATCCAATTAACCTACCAGCATGTCTTTGGAGTGTGGGAGGAAACCAATCTGTCACGATTCAACCACGCCCACGGCGACTAGCTAACCGAGACGTGATGAATCGTGACTGGGCAGTATAAGGGGATAAAGGAAATAAAGAAAATTCCTACTAAAGGCCCTTACACACGTACCGATTGTCGGAGGAAAAGATTCAGCCGACGACCGATCGGCCGAATGTAGGCTTGTTAGTATGATGCTTCCGACAGACGACAGCGCATTTTCGGCCGAACAGAATCTGTCGTGCAAGCATTAAAATTTTTGTATGCCGACACCAGAACGGCCGATTGTTCGCCAGTCAGTACAGAATTCGGCCGACAGACAGCAGATTTGCAAGACTGGGCATGCTCAGAAAAGAAAAAACACACGGAAAGTTAACCATCACATGACATCACTCCTGCAGTCGGCGGACAAAATTCGTGTGCAGTCTTTTGCACTTTTCAGCGGACACGACAGCCCGGGGACAAAAGACGGCCGATCGTTCGGCCGACGATCGGTACGTGTGTACGGGGCTTAAGTAATTAGATTGGCTGCAATACTTTCACAGCCTGCACTGCCTTCGGTCACCACTAGAGGGAGACTCCAGTCCAATCCAGCTGGCTGACCACACACAGGCAGATACAAATCTTACATACAATCTGATGCACTCTAAGGGTTGGGGAGCAGTCTAGCAATTACCACACACTACTAGGATTCCTCCAGCTTTCCTACAAGCCAGAACCCCTGTGTTGATCACTCTTCCCACTGTCCCCACACCCACACACCACAAACAATAGCCTGCCACCACCCAACAGTTTGTCCACAGACTGGTCTGCTGGGACACCACACACACGCAGATCTCCGTCTGGTGTACAATCTGCATGCAATCTGCCAACACGCAGTGCAATTGCATACAGATTGGCATGTATGTATGTATGTACTGTATGTACTGGTATGTATGTATATATATATATATATATATATATATATATATATATATATATATATATATGTGTGTGTGTATGTATATATATATATATATACTGTATGTGTATATACCGTGCATGTGTGTGTGTGTGTATAGATATGTTTTCATGTGTCAGAACATGTCATTACGAGTTATTTTAAACTTTAGTTTCACTTTTTAAACTTAGCAGTGCCTGTAATCTCACAATATCTCGTGAGATTACAGGCAGTCCACCCAGTTATACAGAGATCACGGCAGTTCTCAGAGAAAAAACTTCTCCTCTGATCACCCTGTGAGAAGTGAAGTTCTCCGCCTTCTAAACTGGGTGCCAGAGGAGATATTTTTTCTCTGAGAACTGCCGAGAATTGAACTGAGAGAAAACTTCTCAGTTTACTAAACGTACACCTTAGTGTGCTGTGGTCCTTCCCACTGACCCTTACGTCATTATTGTATCTTGTACACAGAGCATTACCAGAGACCAGGAGATTGACACTCCTGGAAGTGTTGGATTCAGAAGATTCTTTTGAGGAACATTTTCTCTGAAACCAACCTGCAATCACCGGCATAGGCAGCAGGAAAGCTGAGTATGACATATCTTTTTAGGGCCTACATTTTTAAATCTCTTATTTAACAGCAGAGAATTGCTTTAAAGAGGTTGTAAACCGATATTTTTTTTTTTTCTTTTCTTTACATCCTGAAAGATAAAGACATAATGAGCTAGTATGCATCGCATATTAGCTCATTATCAAATACTTACCTTAGAACGAGCCCTCGCCGCGCCGCTCTCTTACCTCTATGACGGGCGACATGTCTAGTCGCCCGTCTTCCGGGATCGCGGCATCCGGCCATCTGATCGGCCGGAGCCGCGGTGACGTCACTCCCGCGCACGCGCGCGGGAGCCGACGGTCACGGCACAGGGCTCTGAAGGAACGGCACGATCTGCCGTTCCTTCAGAGCGCATGCGCCAGTGACGTCACTGGCTGCATCAAATGTAAATATCTCCTAAACGGTACATGTTTAGGAGATATTTACAGTACCTATAGGTAAGCCTTATCATAGGCTTACCTATAGGTACAACTTCCTGAGGTGGGTTTACTTCCTCTTTAAGGGCAATAGCGTTTCTGTTCCGCTGGTGTAGGAAATTATGTGAGTTTATACGAAACCTGTATCATGTGGGTGCTGCCATTACTGAACTGATTCTGGCTTTAGAACTAAGTACACCCAGACAATTTTTGTCACCACTACACTATATTGTCAAAAGTATTGGGACACCTGCCTTTACATGCACATGAACTTTAATGGCACCCCAGTCTTAGTCCATAGGGTTCAATATTAAGTTGCAGCTGTAAGAGCTTCAACTCTTCTGGGAAGGCTGTCCACAAGGTTTAGGAGTGTATCTGTGGGAATGTTTGACCATTCTTCCAGAAGTGCATTTGTGAGGTCAGGCACTGATGTGGAACGAGAAGACCTGGCTCACAGTTTCTGCTCTAATTCATCCAAAAGATTTTCTATCTGGTTGAGGTCAGGACTTTGCTTTGTGCACTAGTTTAAATAATTTGGTGGAGGGGGGGATTATGAAGTGGGGTTGTTTTTCGGGGGTTGGGATTGGCTCCTTAGTTCCAGTGATGGGAACTCTTAAGGTGTCAGCATACTAAGGCATTTTGGACAATTTCATGCTCCCAAATTTGTGGGAACAGTTTGGGGATGGCCCCTTCCTATACCAACATGACTGCACACCAGTGCACAAAGCAAGGTCCATAAAGACATGGATGAGCAAGTTTGGGGTGGAGGAACTTGACTGGCCCGCAGAGAGTTCTGACCTCAATCCAATAGAATACCTTTGGAATGAATTAGAGCGGAGACTGCGAGTCAGGCCTTCTCATCCAACATCGATGCCTGATCTCAAAAATGTGCTTCTGGAAGAATGATCAAACATTCCCATAGACACACTCCTAAACCTTGTTGACAGCCCTTCCAGAAGAGTTGAAGCTGTTAGAGCTGCAAAGGGTGGGCCAACTCAATATTGAATCCTATGGACTAAGACTGGGATGCCATTAAAATTCATGTGTGTGTAAAGACATGCATCACAATACTTTGGACAAAGTGTATCATCTATCTTCTATCCATCTATCAAACCACTTACAGTATTACAAATATTCCAATAGTTTTATGGCTGGTTAGTACATCACATGTCCTTTATTACCCATCACCTCTGGGAACCTGTGCAATTATTTAGATAGTTTTTGAGGCAAAAAAAAACCCCTCAGATGGCATCCCCACAGTTTCAATGAATCGTCACTGGCATAGTAAACATCCAGTTAATTCAAAGGTTCATATCACCCTGCTCCACGTGCAAAGTATATAGAGAAGCTGAAGTCCAGACAAACCCAATGTATTGCAGGGAGCTTTGGATTTTTCATGGGGATATGTATACCGGCATATTGCACAATTGAAAAACAGATGTGCTACGTTAATAAGGTAGTGTTAGTCCATTTATTCAGGAGTGGTTTCAGGCCTCGTATACAACTGCTTTGCTTTCTGAAGAGTGATCCTTGTTCAGATTCCTTCTCAGAGAGCATTAGACATGGGGTGAGCAGACGACCTATTGCCTCCTCACCACTTACTTTATCCCCAACTTCTGGACAACCGTGCAATTCATTCATGCAAGGTGTTTTTGGCTTTTTGTTTCACTTGCGAACGCACCCTACCTAAAATTAGATGTGAGAACCCTAGTAGGAGGTTCCCGCAATTAGCTGCAAGAGGCAGACCCAATAAAAGCAATGAGAGGCTGATGGCTCCCGCATCTAATGACACCCACTTGCAAACTGCCTGTGTCCAGGGCTGATCACTCGCATGTGATTGCTGCTTGAGAGATTACATGCAAGTGGGCATGGTAAACTACGAGCGCTGACAGCCTCCCATTGCTTTCAGTGGGGCTGAATGCACCCTAATAGATGTAAAGACAAAAAATGGTCATCTGGGTGTATTGTATTTGGTTCTATTACCATAACATTAAAAAACCCTTGTCTTCACCCTGAAACCATTTTGAAATAAATATACTTATTATCCTGATACAGGATAGAGCACTTAAATTGTTTCTGGCTTTAATATTTTGAATCAATAACCTTTGAGAGGCATGCAAATTAGCTAGTCTGAGCTCTTGATTTGCATACTTTTTCTAATTCACTATCTCAAAAAGTAATAATCCACACAGTCAGCTGGACAGCCAGGCAGCTAACATTTTCAGAAGGAGAGTTTGGCAATGCCAGCCTCCATGTTTTTTTTAGGGAAACCTGTACTGAAAAATTATGCAGGCGTACACTCCTTTTGTAAAAGATCTAAATTGCGCTGGTGTGCAATTTAAAAAACAAAGTATATGCAGCACATCAGCACTGCTGCCTTCACTCAACGATGTTGTTGTAATAGTATGCATTGTAAATATTTTATTTTACATGCCTTTGTATATTTTTTGCCTCCATATTTAGTTGACCAGTCAAGTTACAGGGGCTGCGATAAAAATACTACTTATGGCTGTCTCTTCTGTTTACATCTATTAAAAGGGAAAAAAAGTGCTATAGTTATTCCATTTCCTCCCAATATTACTTCACTTTTGCTGGACAGCTTGGTCTCTGTCAGCTTCTCTGCTAATCCCAGATAGTGTTTTTTTTTCTTTTCAAGTGCAAAAAAAAAAAAAAAAAAGTTGGTCTTTAAATGCATTTTGGTTCCATATAGTTACTGTCAGGTGGTAAGACTATTGATAACCCTTTCTACCTTTTCAACTTCTATACCTTAAACAGGAAGAAGTCACCTCAGGCCTTGCAGCTGTTATTGACTTGCTTTTCCCAAGTACATCTGAGAGCTAGGTATTTATCTGATTTGTTAACTGGGTGGAGCATCATGGGAAATGTAGTTCAGCAGCAGATGGATTGCCTGAGGTTTGCCTATCCCTGATTTAAAGGCTTAAAGCCGATCAGCAGCCTTCAGAATGTGCAGTTGAACTCTATCACACAGCTTGTTTTTCACACATTCTGTCGATCATTATTGCTCCTTATAAATAGTCTTCTACTGAAACCTACACTGTGTTAATATTTATACACTATCATCTCGTGATATATGATTTTTGTGGGACTGATCTGTCTTCATACTAAAGTTTAATAAATATTGGGAAGTACCGAATGACACTGACCTCATTTCCTTTATAACAATGAAAATTAATAGTTTCACGTTTTATGAGGCTGATAGTCCAGATGTAGTGTACATTTAATTAAGTGTAGTTTCCTCTTGGTTATGGTATGTGTATCTGCTTTTTGTCGCAATTTCTTTCTAGTTTTACAATTTTCCACATGTTTTCCTTCATCATTTATGATTTTTTTCAAAGAGCAGCTATGAGGATTTAAATCACTTTAGCATGCAGCAAAACAGTACCCATTCAAACAATAAACGCCATTTTAAAAAGCCTTTAGATCTTCTGTCACTTCATAAATAAAAATGTATAAAACATTATGCAGTTGTAGTGCCCACCTGCTAATTAAATGCAGATTTTCCCAAACTTATTTTCAAATCTGCTTTTTTTGTTTCAACTCTGTCTGTGTGGAGCATACATATGGCTCTTGTGAAATTAATTATGCTTATGGAGCAGCTGTTAAATTTAGTGCAACTAATTTTATCCAATATTTTACATTTTAATTGATTACCTGTGAAGAAATTAGCAAATTAACACGTATTGTGCAGTAAGTAAAGAAGCTTTTATGGACAGCTTTGGGTATTAGGCTAATTTTTTGTTAACCTTTCTGTATATATATGTGTGTTACTTTATTTATTTCACAACCTGGCTAGGTGTTGATTGAATAAAGACAGGGGTTTTGGTCTGCCACATAGGGAAGATATTGGAGAACCTTCATTATCTGATGGGAGGCTCGAGGAAGGGTGCGAGCCAAGCATCTGTGTGTTCTGTAAGTCCCGACATGAGAAGCAGATTGGAACATAATGACTCTTTCACAGAATTTTTGTAACATATGGGCCTATCTGGATCTGAGAAGGCTTTGAAGATCTTTCAACTTGACTAAGTGACTTAACCTTTGCCATAGTGGTGGGTCTTTTTTCGGCAACCCACTTTTCAATTAATCTGTTCTACTTTTTTATTTATAAATTACCAGAAATATCATTTTGTAGTATATTAAATCATTTTAACTTTGTTCTCTTTAGTTTTATGCACTATATTATTCATGTGTACTCAGTTTATAATGTAGTTTTAACTGTTAAAAATATTCTATAGAATTGTTTTTAATTTGATTCAAATCTTAATTTACATGCATCCTAAGATGCATTTAGGGAATTTTCAATTACTATTGTTTTTGTGTTTTTGGCTTGAATTTATTTTATTTTTTGCTAGAAAGCATAAACTTTCTAAAAAAGGTAAGTACATATTTATGTTATTGGCCATTCATCCAGAAAAAAGTGTGTAAAAAATGTGATTGGGGCGTTCTGTTGCTTTTTTGAAGTCCAGCCCCTTTCTGTTAATAGCAGATCACAGACTAATGGGTAGTGCAGATGAAAAAATACAATTGTATAAAAAAAATTATTAAAGTAAAGATGATCAAGTTAACCATTGTCCTTCATGAGGAGAGTTTATATTTTGCCACGCTTATTTTCACTTCCTTTCATCTTTTTCCAGTAAAAGTTTATATCTCTTGGGATTACAAAGCATCTTCTTTGACCATCAGTTAATGATGTTATTCATTGATCCTATACATGCTAAAAAATTCAGCTTGGCTGATTTAGGCATGTACAGTATCTCACAAAAGTGAGTACACCACTCACATTTTTGTAAATATTTTATTATATCTTCATGTGACAACACTGAAGAAATGACACTTTGCCACAACGTAAAGTAGTGAGTGTACAGCTTGTATAGCAGTGTAAATTTGCTATCCCCTCAAAATAACTCAACACACAGCCATTAATGTCTCAACCGCTAGCAACAAAAGTGAGTACACCCTAAGTGAAAATGTCCAAATTGGGCCCAAAGTGTCAATATTTTGTGTGGCCATTATTTTCCAGCACTGCCTTAACCCTTTTGTGCATGGATATCACCAGAGCTTCACAGGTTGCCACTGAAGTCCTCTTCCACTTCTACATGATGACATCACAGAGCTGGTGGATGTTAGAGGCCTCCACCTTCCATTTGAGGATGCCTCACAGATGCTCAGTAGAGTTTAGGTCTGGAGACATGCTTTGCCAGTCCATCACCTTTACCCTTGACTTCTTTAGCAAGGCAGTGGTTGTCTTGGAGGGTGTTTGGGGTTGTTATCATGTTGGAATACTGCCCTGCGGCCCAGTCTCAGAAGGGAGGGGATCATGCTCTGCTTCAGTATGTCACAGTACATGTTGGCATTTATGGTTCCCTCAATGAACTGCTCCACATTGCCGGCAGCACTCGTGCAGCCCCAGACCATGACACTCCCATCACCATGCTTGCTTGACTGTAGGCACACTTGTCTTTGTACTCCTCACCTGGTTGCCTCCAAACACGCTTGACACTATCTGAACCAAATAAGTTTATCTTGGTCTCATCAGACCACAGGACATGGTTCCAGTAATCCTGTTCTGAGTGGAACCTGTCCTGTTAAACCCCTGTATGGTCTTGGCCACTGTACTGCAGTTCAGTTTCAGGGTTTTGGCAATCCTTTTAAAGCCTAGGCCATCTTTATGTAGAGCAACAATTCTTTTTTTAGATCCTCAGAGAGTTCTTTGCCATGAGGTGCCATGTTGAACTTCCAGTGACCAGTATGAGAGAGTGAGAGCAATAACACCAAATTTAACACACCTGCTCCCCATGCACACTTGAGACCTCGTAACGCTAACAAGTCACATGACACCAGGGAGGGAAAATGGCTAATTGGGCCCAATTTGGACATTTTTACTTTGGGGTGTACTCACTTTTGTTGCCAGCAGTTTATACAAATAACGGCTGTGTGTTGTTATTTTGAGGGGACCGCAAATTTACACTGTTATACAAGCTGTACACTCACTACTTTACATTGTAGCAAAGTGTAATTTCTTCAGTGTTGTCACATGGAAAGATATAAAATATTTACAAAAATGTGAGGGGTATACTCATGTTTGTGAGATACTGTATGTATGTTATTTTGTAATACGGCTCATTAACATTACAGAAATGTCAAGTGTATACAGCCCAGGGGCTTTATGAAATCAGTGGGCCTGTGTGCAAGATCATAAGTTGGACCCCATTGCTTAATAAAAAAAAGTGTGCTGTGGTGAAGAGACAAGGAGGCAGATTTAGCCACTCTGGCAGCTGCAGTGGACTGCGCACTTGTCTCTGCTTGGGTGACGGAGGATGAGGATGGTTTAGTAAGCCAATCCACTACCTCCTCTGCATGCTGTTATTGGATAGCACGGGCAACATCACTAAACAGAGGAAATAATTCCCTGCCTGAGGACTGACTATGTCCACCTTTGCCTGTGAACATATATGCTGCTGGCCCCCTGACAGTGCCATGGGAGCATCTGCCTCTCCTTGTTGACCTTCCAGACATGATGGGAAGGTGCTTATTATTAAGAAAATGTAATAAAGATGTGGAAATATATATACGTGGATGCACTTTAATTAATGGAAAGTGGTGTTTGGTGCACTTTAACCGGAGTACTCACTACACAGACACACTCCACCAACACACTACAATATACTGCAGTAAACTGCACTAATGCACAGAAATATACTGCATTTAACGTGCTGTAACGCACTGAAATACACTGCGTTAAGCATGCAGTAATGCACAGAAATATACTGCAATAAACGCGCAGTAACACAAAGATATATATATATATATACTACGTTAAAAAGCACGTAACGCACCGAAATATACTGCGTTAAACGTGCAGTAACGCACTAAAATATACTGTTTAAAATGGCACATAATGCACTGAAATATACGGTGTTAAATGTGCACTAACGCACTGAAATATACTGCATTAAACGACACAACGCACTGAAATATACTGCGTTAAACGTGCACTAACGCACATAGATATACTGCATAAAAAGTGCATTAACGCACTGAAATATACTGCGTTAAAAATGGCACGTAACGTATAGAACTATACTGCATTTAACGTGCAATAAGGCACATATATCTTGCATTCAACATGCAATAACGCACAGAAATATACTGCATTGAGCGTTCAGTAACACAAAGAAATATACTGCGTTAAATATGCAGTGCCCTGACAAAACAAACTGACACTAAAGTAAAAATAAATGGTCAGGCCACTAAACTAACACTGACTGAACTATCACTCGATTCACACTAAAAATGAACGTTTACTACACTCACACTGACTAAACTATCACTAGATTCACACTAAACTGATATTCTATACCAGTGTTTCTCAACCTTTTCCCAGTCAGGGCACCCTTGAAAAGTATTTTCAGTCTCGAAGCACCCCAGGTTAAAGCTTGGTTCACATTACTGCAATTCACGGAATGCGCACAAAATCGCGTGCGTTCCTGACACGCAGATAAACACACTGCTCTTTACCAGACACACAGGGATGTCATTATTCTTAATGGTACCCCCACGCATTGGCAAACATGGTGCATTTTCCGTGCAGCGCAATTAGAAAAAAAAGATAAGGGAATTCTTTCCGTATATTTCAGTGGGGTAGCCCACTAAAATGAATTTGCTGCCCTATCAGCATGCAGCTGCACAGATGTGAACCAATGGCTTGTTCACGTGTGGGGTTGAGGGGTGGTAAAACCACACATACATGAACATACATGCACACACGCATACATGAACACATACACACGCACATACATGCACACACATATATAAACACACATACAAATAGTCTTTTGAAAAATCTGCATTACTTTCACTCTCCCTGCCGGGTACTGCACTCTAGGAGGAGGCAGAGACCACATCTCCATTTCTTTCAATTTTGAACATGTAAACACAGTCTGGCTGACAGCCTTTCTCTGCCAAGATGCCACGGCACCCCTGGCATCGTCAGGGGGCATATAGGGGTCCCCTGGTTGGGAAAGGCTGTTCTACATTGACAATAGAATCAGAATAGCACACTATAGCTTTCTAACTCTCTAGTCGTACTGAACAGAGCCCTGTTCTATCTCTCTCCACGCTGATATCTCACTGCAAATGGCCGCTATTGAAAGAATTATTTTAAAGTGTGTGGGGGGGGGGGGGTGGTGGACTATGAGCAATGAGTCATGATTAGATAGTCCTCATTACTTTCTCCAATCTTGGCTCTGACAGCGCTCTGCGCTCTGATTGGGCAAAGCTTATATTGCTTCAGCCAATCAGGGCTTCCAATGCGCTGTGCGGTGGCGCAGTGCATTGTGGTCATTCGGTGGGCCGAACAAACGGTTAAAGGCCTGAATAATTCGGGTGTTCGTTGAATGGGGGAACAGCTAATGTTCGGCTCAAACTCATGCTCGGGCCGAACTGGTCGCACATTCCTACTTAGTGCAATCATTCTTTTAAAAATTAAATACTGGCATTACCTATGATTTTGGGTACACTAGAGAGTTAACACTTTATCTGAGTCTACCTTATGGAAGAACTTCATTAATATAGTCAGAAACTGCTTAGCAACCAGCAACAATGAACACTTTGGTCATATTTCTTGTATTAACAGAGGCATGCACTCCAGAGAGAGATATAACGTTTTGCCCTGTACAAATCATTAGTAAGACCTCATCTGGAATATGCAGTTCAGTTTTGGGCACCAGTTTTCAAAAAGGATATCGGGGAACTGGAGAAAAGGCAGATAAGAGCAACCAAACCGATAAGATGCATGGAGGAGCTCAGCTATGAGGAAAGATTAGAGGAAGTAAATGTATTCTCTCTTGAGAAGAGGAGATTAAGGGGGGATATGATCAACATGTATAAATACATAAGGGGTCCATATAGTGAACTTGTTGTTGAGTTATTCACTTTAAGGTTATCACAGAGGACAAGGTGGCACTCTTTACTTCTAGAGGAAAAGAGATGTCGTCTCCAAATACGGAAAGGTTTCTTCACAGTAAGAGCTGTAAAAATGTGGAATAGACTCCCTCCAGAGGTGGTTCTGGCCAGCTCACTAGATTGCTTTAAAAAGGCCTGGGTTCTTTCCTAGGTGTGCATATAACTGGGTACTAATATTTATAGGTAAAGTTGATCCAGGGAATATCCGATTTGCCTCTCGGGGGATCAGGAAGGAACTTTTTCCCCTGCTGTAGCAAATTGGATAATGTTTTGCTGGGGTTTTTCGCCTTCCTCTGGATCAACTGCAGGTATAGGATTGTGTATCTGGGATTGTATGGTTGTGCTTTCTTTACTGTTTTTTGTTTTTTATTGTTTGAGCCAGATGGACTTGTGTCTTTTTTCAACCTAACTATGTAACTATATATGTCTGTAGTGTACAATATAGTGTATATAGTACAGAGGGGTCGATTCACTAAGAGTTAAGTAACGGCTAATTTTATGCGGTAAAATTCTACATGCGGTAACAGTTGTGCAAGTGTTAAATTCACTAAGAATTTGTAGTTAAATACAGAATGCGGTATTTGTTTGATTTAGCAGTAAATATTGTGTGACAATTCTTATATACGTAAGAGGCGAAGGCCATCTGGCTATGTCACCTGGTGGCTCCACCCCTGTGACAACACCAACCCAGCATGCTGCGGTTTGTGATGTTACTAGGGGGTAGGGCCACCAGGCCACTTATTTAAGAAATGTCAGACGGCGGAGCCAACAGTAGCCAGCCAGCCTTCACCGACGGCTGGAGCGTCTTTGTTGTTTTCGGGTCCAGCGGGCGGCGTTATTGACAGTGGATTTACATTGTGGGACACAATTTTTTGATTTTTTATTAAAAGAATTGTCAAAAACTGTATGTTTTTATTACCTTTATTGGTAAATGGGTGCGATGTACTTGATACTCATTCACGTGGGGGGGGGGGGGGGGGCGGGATCTTTTTTGAAAAACTCTGCATGCAATACCACCAGCAAAACCCTGGTGGTGATTATCGCATGCTTTTTTTTTAACGCTCTGTTCCGTTTGTGAATTGGACCGAAGAGCTTTTTATGCGGTATTTACTGGCACATTTTTTTTTTTTTTTTTTACTGCATAAACTTTTTTTTTTTCTTTTGGTGAAGTGGACTTTGTTTACCGCAAGAGATAATTTAGTAACATGATACCCTTATTGCATGCAATAAACTTTAGCGAATCTACCCCAGAGTCTTTTAAGCTGGCTGTAGACATTAGTTTTTTTCTTATTCAGCTAGCCACTCAGGTGGATGGAGGAATCCGCAAAACAAATTTGGATGCATCGCACCTCTCTCCTGCGTCCAGAGGCAGGGTCCCCCACCCAACCTATTCCAATGAAGTTGTTCTAAGGAACTCACACTTGGCTTTCTGGTTTGCCATGGCCTTGCTGCCCTTTAAGACTGAGGATGTCTGTAAGCTCTGAAATCAAAGAAACAAATAGAGGGCACACCGGCAGTATTGTCAGTAATAGGCTTTATTAGATAAAAAGAGTTATACTTACAAATGGTTTGTAGGCACATCAAATCCATACATCTGGAGCCATCGATATCACGATAAAAACAGATGCCATGTCCTCGACAGATGATGGCTAACTCGTTTCAAGGCTTAGCCTCTTAGGAGCCCTTAAGGGCTCTGAAGAAGAGACTGAGCCTCGAAACGCGTTAACCATCATCTATCGAGGACATGGCATGTATTTTTATTGATGGTTCCAGATGTATGAATTTGATGTGCCTATTAAACACATGTGAGTATAACCCTTTTTATCTAATAAAGCCTATTGCTGACGATAATGCACTAGGCAAGTGCGCACTCTGTTTCTTTGATTTCAGTGCTTACAGACACGTATCGGTGGGACGGGAGACCAGAGCAGCCAGCCGGCTGGTTAGAGTCCCAAACAGCCAGATTCAGCTTCGATTTGGGTCTCCGATCATGTAACCCAGAAGCAGCGTCACAACATCACTTCCGGTTTACTTGGCTGCCAACAACTGCGCCATTTTAAAAGACTCAGTATTCAAAATTGCCTATTTGGGTGTTTTGAATGCATTTAAGTGCAGCGGAGTGGTTTGGGGTCTTTTAGACCCCAGATCCCTCCATAAAAAGTACCTGGCACTGCCTATTACTGTCACAAAGGGATGTTTACATTCCTTGTGATAGCAAAAAAAGTGATTCGATTTTTTTGTTAAAAATAAAATAGGAAAAAAATTATTTTAAAGTGCCCCTGTCCCTGTAAGCTCGCACACCAAAGAAAACGCATACGTAAGTCACACCTGCAAATGTAAATGGTTTTCAAATCACAAGTGAGGTATCGCCGCGATCCTCAGACCGAGAGCAATAATTCTAACAAAAGATCTCCTCTGTAACTCTAAACTGGTAACCGTTAAACATTTTTAAAGTGTCACCTATGGAGATTTTTAAGTACCCTAGTTTGTCGCCATTCCACGAGTGTGCGCAGTTTTAAACTGTAACATGTTAGGTATCTATTTACTCGGCGTGACATCATCTTTCATAATATACAAAAAAAAAATTGGGCTAACTTTGCTGTTTATTTTTTTTTTAATTCAGTAAAAAATTGGGTTTGAAAGACCGCTGTGTAAATACTGCGTGACAAAAAATATTGCAACGACCACCATTTTATTCTCCAGATGCTTTGCTAAAAATTTCTAGCAAAAAATACTGATTATAACTTGTAAACCAGATATGTCAGAAATAGGCTTTAATAGTGGTTAAACTATTTATTTTTGCAAACAGGCTTTTTCTTTTCAGAAGGTTATAAGATAGCATCTTAACATGTGAAAAGAAGTTAAGAACTCCATCTGCTGGCTGAAAAAATAATAATCTGCAGTATTTTTTTTTTGTTACTGGACTAAATATTTTTGGCTCTAACAATAATAACGAAAAAATAAATAAAAAACTTAATTTTTGTAGAAGTGGATTTATGATTTAAAGCGGAACTGAAGTCCACAATACTTATCTCTGCTTCAATGCTCTGGTGTCTCTTGCTGGCTTTTTCTTTCTGGATTCTTCCAGGTTCCGGACTGTGGCTGTCTTCATTGGCCAGCGCAGGATGACATCACTCCTGTGCATGCATAGGAGAGTTCAGTCATCCCAGCACACAGGAACTGTGCTGGAATGTAAACTCAGCTGCGCTTATGCAGCTCAGTGTACATTCTTAAGAAAACAGGCAGTTAGGTTCATTTTATTGCAGAAAAGGCACCTTGCATTTCTCTTCTGCAATAAAAAGCCATCCTGCTCGCAGTTTTTAAAAAAGAGGCTATCCCACTGTAAGCCCTGCAGATTGAAAGTTATGTGTGTTTTTCTTCCTTTTCCTCATTCAAATTTGTTTGATCAGAACAGTGTATTTGTAATACATTCCACCTCTAGGCTGCATTATCACCAATGCATTCTGGGAATGGAGGCAGAAATGTATGTTTTTATTTTCCTACATTCCTGGAAACATGTCAAAATGAACATTTTGCTTGCTGTGCCATTGTTTTGTAATGGAACCTCAAACGTGGGTAGCAGTCACATGAAAAACGCACCATGCAAAAATGATCTTGGCTCACTGACAAAAAAGGGGTGTAGTGGAAAGATTGGCTACTTTGGACAAGGATGAGTTTCCTATCTGTTCTATACCTCTAAAGATATGTAGCCACTACCAGATTAGCTCATGGTCAGTGTACTCATTACACACTGTTCAAGGATTCCAATGAACTTTAGTAACTAAAGTTGTTATAGACTTTAATAGAGGAGCAATATACTGTACACACCACAGTTTCTGCCTCAACTCTATATGGGGTAGTTCAGTAGCTGTAGGGTGCTAAAACATGGGCACATAGCGCTGTAGATATGGGTCCTCAGCAGCAGTATCTTAGCCGTCGGATGTCTGGGGCTAGGTTCCTGTGATAGGTTACACCGGTGGATCCCGGTGTTTCCGGAGTCTATGAAAAGCACAGTGGAGCAGCCTTGATGTCACTTCCCCAGTGGGATGTATGGATTTTGGTGCCCAATGTTGGAGTCTTCTTATGGATATTGTACCAAGGATTTTCCTCACTTGATTACTACTGGGAACACTTGTCTCTGTTAAAGCACCTACATTTTGCGCCAATATTTGTTTTTAATTGTAGGGTGCTTTTGGTCTTGCTGAAATTACAAATTCTGCAGCAAGGGGTATTTCCTTTGCTAATTACTGTATGCACTTCGCTACCTACTGCTACTATTAGTTTTGTCATTGTAGTTTACTTACAAGTTGCTCAAGGTGTATTTCTAAGCATACCCAAAATATTTTTACATTTTTTTTCCTACCTTTGTTTTTACTATGAACAATTTGAATGAGAGGAAACCCGGACGGCGGACTGAGTTTCCACTTGTTAGCACTGCAAAAGATCAGCTTCTAGATCTTGAACCCTTTGTTAGGATAGACCATTTCAAATCTGGTTTACAACTGATAATGAGATCTACCAGCACAGACATGGTTTTTATAGTGAACATTACCTCGGTAGCTCCTCTACACAGCAGATGAAAACTTGATTTTGGAGCTTTCAGAAAAGAGCATTTAAATTGGAGTTCCAGACACTTTGCCCCATTCAGTTCTGTTTTTCATTTTAGAATACCATTGGCACTTTTTTTTTCTTTTGTCCTTTTACCTTGTTGATTAAGGCATTTTCTTGCTCTTCCTGTGTTTCGCGCCGCAGTGAGGTACATCATTTCTGGCGGAGCATTGACTCCTGGGAGATGTGTGTCATCAATCCCAGGAGTCAAAGGGCCTTGCCAGCTGGTAGTATTGCATCATTTCCAAAAAGGAAATGACGCAATGCAAGGCAGCAATATGCACAGAATCCCGGAAGAGAGACACAGCGGCTTCTCATGCCCACACTCTAGATGGGCGCGCTTTACAGTACATGAAAAAAGTAAGTTCTAAAAGCTGCACAAAAACAAATCAGAGGACAGTTTAGAAGATGGTTAAATGTTAAAGCACAAGCAGTGACTATTCCATGGGTATTTTTATCTAAAAAAACAAAAAGCGGCCAGAACACCGCTTTTTCTAGGCTATGCTATGTAAATGGGAACATAGAAAAACATACAACTTCTCACTGCAAAAGTGGAAATGCACTGTAAAGATTATCATAAGGAATATAAAGTACAGGTAGTGCACAAGTACCACAAGCATTGATATAGGAAGAAAGGATTTATAAAATATTGAAAAGCACTGACTTAAATAACTTGTTCGTCCTTGTTTAAACAGATCTCGATCCAGACACCGCCAAAGATCTCGCAGCCGTAGTAGTGAACGATCCAGTCGGCGAAGATCCCGAAGCAAGTCGCATGACCGAGACAGAGGAAAAGGCAAATATAAGGGAAAAACAAGAGGGAATGAGAGAGGCAAAGAAAAGGAGTCTGTTTCCAAACCTGGGTAGGTCTTCTAATTTAAAGCTTGGCCTTCCTTCACATCACAAACCATTCACATTATCATTAAAGTATATGTGAACCCTCACCTTGTAAAACAACCCATTCAGTTTAAAATAAAAATGAAAGGCAAAACATTGTGTAAACAGTGGGGCAAAAAAGTATTTAGTCAGCCACTAATTGTGAAAGTTCTCCCACTTAACCACTTAAGCCCCAGGCCTATTTCTGACACTTTTTGTTTACAAGTTTAAATCAGTATTTTTTCCTAGAAAACTACTTAGAACCCCCAAACATTATATATATTTTTTAGCAAAGACTCTGGAGAATAAAATGGCGGTCATTGCAATATTTTTTGTCACGCGATATTTGCGCAGCGGTCTTTAAAACGCAATTTTTTGGGGAAAAATTACGAAAAATCACATTTCACTGCATTTAAAAAAAAAACTCAACAGTAAAGTTAGCCCATTTTTTTTGTATATTGTGAAAGATGATTTCACGCCGAGTAAATAAATACCCAACATGTTACGGTTTAAAATTGCGCACACCCGCGGGATGGCGACAAACTACGGTCATTAGAAATCTCAATAGGCGACGCTTTAAAATTTTTTAACCATTACCAGTTTAGAGTTAGAGTGTAGCTCTTTTTTTTAAATTATTGCTCACTCTCTGGTGATCGTGGTGATACCTCACATGTGGGGTTTGAACAGTGATTTAATTTGCAGCTCTACTTCTATATGTATTTTCTTTCGTGCGTGAGCTAACGGTGACGGGGGCGGCTATAATTGTATTTTTTTTTCCTATTTATTTTATTTTATTTTTTTAACTTTATCACAGGTTTTTTAAAAAAAAATAAAAAATCTGATCACTTTTTTGCTGTCACAAGCAATGTAAACATCCATTGTGACAGTAATATGCAGTGACAGGTAGTCTTTATAGAGGGATCGAGGGTCTAAAAGACCCTAGACCCCTCCACTACACTTCCATGTATTCAAAATGCAGCAGACGGCATTTTTGAATACACTCGTTTTTTGAATTTGCTGCCTTTAGCAGCAGAGTAACCCGGACGTGACGTCATGGACGCCGCCTCCGGGTTACGTCATCGGAGAACCAATCGAAGCCACATCCGGCTTAGATCGGGACTCCGTCCAGCCGGCGGACGTGCCGGCTTGGTGCTAGAGGCACCACCCCGGTATAACATCGCAAAGTCTGCCAACGTACCCCTACGTCACTTTGCGGTAAGTGGTTAAAAAGAAGAGAGAGGCCTGTAATTTTCATCATAGGTATACTTCAACTATGAGAGACAAAATGAGAAAAAAACATCCAGAAAATCACATTTGTCTAATTTTTAAAGAATTTATTTGCAAATTATGGTGGAAAAAGAAGTATTTGGTCAATAACAAAAGTTCATCTCAATACTTTGTTCTATACCCTTTGTTGGCAACGACAGACGTAAAACGTTTTCTGTAAGTCTTCACAAGGTTTTCACACTGTTGCTGGTATTTTGGCCCATTCCTCCATGCAGATCTCATCTAGAGCAGTGATGTTTTGGGGCTGTCGCTGGGCAACACGGACTTTCAACTCCCTCCAAAGGTTTTCTATGGGGTTCTAATCTGGAGACTGGCTAGGCAACTCCGGGACCTTGAAATGCTTCTTACGAAGCCACTCCTTTGTTGCCTGGGTAGTGTATTTGGGATCATTGTCATGCTGAAAGACCCAGCCACGTTTCATCTTCAATGCCCTTGCTTATGGAAGGAGGTTTTCACTCAAAATCTCCCGATACATGGCCCCATTCATTCTTTCCTTTGCACGGATCAGTCGTCCTGGTCCCTTTGCAGAAAAACAGCCCCAAAGCATAATGTTTCCACCCCCATGCTTCACAGTAGGTATGGTGTTCTTTGGATGCAACTCGGCATTCTTTCTCCTACAAACACGACAAGTTGAGTTTTTACCAAAAAGTTCTACTTTGGTTTCATCTGACCATATGACATTCTCCCAATCCTCTTCTGGATCATCCAAATGCTCTCTAGCAAACTTCAGATGGGCCCGGACATGTACTGGCTTAAGCAGAGGGACACGTCTGGCACTGCAGGATTTGAGTCCCTGGCGGAGTAGCGTATTACTGATAATAGCCTTTGTTCTTTGGTCCCAGCTCTCTGCAGGTCATTCACTAGGTCCCCCTGTGTGGTTCTGGGAATTTTGCTCACTGTTCTTGTGATCATTTTGACCCCACGGGGTGAGATCTTGCGTGGAGCCCCAGATCGAGGGAGATTATCAGTGGTCTTGTATGTCTTTCATTTTCTAATAATTGCCCCCACAATTGATTTTTTTTTTCACACCAAGCTGCTTGCCTATTGCAGATTCAGTCTTCCCAGCCTGGTGCAGGTCTACAATTTTGTTTCTGGTGTTTTTCGACAGCTCTTTGGTCATGGCCATAGTGGAGTTTGGAGTGTGACTGTTTGAGGTTGTGGACAGGTGTCTTTTATACTGATAACAAGTTCAAACAGGTGCCATTAATACAGGTAAGGAGTGGAGGACAGAGGAGCCTCTTAAAGAAGAAGTTACAGGTCTGTGAGAGCCAGAAATCCTGCTAGTTTGTAGGTGACCAAATACTTATTTTACCGAGGAATTTACCAATTAATTCATTAGAAATCCTACAATGTGATTCCTGGATTCTTTCCTCCCATTCTGTCTCTCATAGTTGAAGTGTACCTATGATGAAAATTACAGGCCTCTCTCTCATCTTTTTAAGTGGGAGAACTTGCACAATTGGTGGCTGACTCAATACTTTTTTGCCCAACTTTACATATAAAAAAAAACATTATAAATACCCCTTTTTTTTAAAATTCTATAGGCGATCTATACCTACCCTCTGCTCCCAGCTTCCTTAGGAGCTCAGAGGGGTGGGGGAAGAGAAACATCAGTACACTGGTCTTCCCAGTAAATGTCGGGGGGATTCTGGTGTTTAAGAACTGGCATTGGGTAAAAGCAGGCTAAGTTTTCAGCATAGCCAGAAAACTGACCATGCTGTGCTCTCATGCCTAGTGTGGTTAGTTTTTAGTAGGAAATCACAAGGTCTGACCAGAACACCAGGGTTGTTACCCAAAGGAAGCATCAGAAAAAGAACAGCATACTTTTTCATACAAGTACGTGGAACAGCATGCAAATATCAGTACCATTAAATGTTGGGGGGGGTGTAAACATTCTTTAAACGTAAGGTGAAGGCTAAAACAAATAATGGGAACATGCCTTGCAGATGCAGTTAATAGTAGTGTCTGTGGTGTATGGGAGAGAAATTGCATATCACAGACTCAAGGGATAGTTCTCACCATTGCTACACCTACTATTTAAAAAAAGAAACAATCTGCTAAATAATAAGGGGTAACATAGAGGATTCTACCATAAATATACTATTGTGCCAAGTTCATGAAAGCTAAACTCCAGCCTTAATTTCAGTCTTGCACAGTTGTACAGGCTCCTCTCCTGTACTGTATTTGCTTACTTTGATTTCACTGCACACTGTATGCTTCTCGCAGTGTTTATTAGAATCTTCAGAAAGTCATATACAGTATCTCGCAAAAGTGAGTACACACCTCCATATTTTTGTAAATATTTTATTATATCTTTTAACGTGACAACACTGAAAAAACGAAACTTTTGCTACAATGAAAAGTAGTGAGTGTACAGCTTGTATAACAGTGTAAATTTGCTGTCTATAGCTAGGCTATAAGAGGATTGCCAAAACCCTGAAATTGAGCTGCAGCACAGTGGCCAAGACCATACAGCGGTTTAACAGGACATGTTCCACTCAGAACAGGCCTCGCCATGGTCGACCAAAGAAGTTGAGTGCACGTGATCAGCGTCAGATACAGAGGTTGTCTTTGGTAAATAGATGTATGAGTGCTGCCAGCATTGCTGCAGAGGTTGAAGTGGTGGGGGATCAGCCTGTCAGTGCTCAGACCATACCCC
Source organism: Pelophylax lessonae (assembly GCF_965119305.1). Lineage (NCBI taxonomy): Eukaryota > Metazoa > Chordata > Amphibia > Anura > Ranidae > Pelophylax > Pelophylax lessonae. Next base: position 248,066,484 of record NC_138770.1, read on the forward strand.
GCACACTGCATCAAATTGGTCTGCATGACTGTCGTCCCAGAAGGAAGCCTCTTCTAAAGCTGATGCACAAGGAAGCCCACAAACAGTTTGTTGAAGTCAAGCAGACTAAGGACATGGATTACTGGAACTATGTCCTGTGGTCTGATGAGACCAAGATAAACGTATTTGGTTCAGATGGTGTCAAGCGTGTGTGGTGGCAACAAGGTGAGGAGTACAAAGACAAGTGTGTCTTGCCTACAGTCTAGCATGGTTGTGGGAGTGTCATGGTCTGGGGCTGCATGAGTGCTGCCGGCACTGGGGAGCTACAGTTCATTGAGGGAACCATAAATGCCAATATGTACTGTGACATACTGAAGCAGAGCATGATCCCCTCCCTACGGAGACTTGGGGCAGTATTCCGACATGATAATGATCCCAAACACACCTCCAAGGTGACCACTGCCTTGTTAAAGAAGCTGAGGATAAAGGTGATGGACTGGCCAAGCATGTCTCCAGACCTAAACCCTATTGAGCATCTGTGGGGCATCCTCAGACGGAAGGTGGAGGAGCGCAAAGTCTCTAACATCCACCAACTCCATGATGTTGTCATGGAGGAGTGGAAGAGGACTCCATTGGCAACCTGTAAAGTTCTGGTGAACTCCATGCCCAAGAGGGTTAAGGCAGTGCTGGAAAATAATTGTGGCCACACAAAATATTGACACTTTGGGCCCAATTTGGACATTTTCTCTTAGGGGTGTACTCACTTTTGTTGTCAGCGGTTTAGGCATTAATAGCTGTATATTGAGTGATTATGAGGGAACAGCAAATTTACACTGTTATACAAGCTGTACACTCACTACTTTACATTGTAGCAAACTGTAATTTCTTCAGTGTTACGTGAAAAGATATAATAAAATATTTACAAAAATGTGGGGGAGTGTACTCACTTTTTTGAGATACTGTAGGGTCCCACCTCATTTTGTAGTGGATGACACCTAACCGGTTTGTCACTGGTCTGCTTCCTTTCATTTATTGGATTTTAGGTATTTCAATAGGCCAGTTTTCCTTTGATAATAATAAAAAAAAAAAATCAGGAGCTATCTATTACAATTTACCACCAAAATTAAAGCTAAATTTGTCCTGAAAAAAAAACAAGGTATAATCCACCTGGGTGCACAAAGTAGGTGTGATATGTACGGTTTTACTGACACATGTCAAAGTTGCAAAATTGTGCATAGGCATTAATATTTGTTTTGCCCTTAAGGGTGAAGGTGTTAAAGGAAAGTATAGAATTTTTCGGGATAAATGAGAACTGCAGTATTTTTGTTCACAGTATACGATAAAATCCGCTGTTTAATATACAATAACTTTGTAGCTGTACCAAAAAAACATTAGACAAAATTGTATAACATTTTGCCAATTACTAATATTTTTAAATGTGCAGCGCGCATATTAGGGTGCAACTGCCTTTAGGGCCAATTCAAATTTAATTTGACATGCCTATGTTGCACTGTTATTGATTATATTGATTATATGATTTTTATTTTATAGTTTATACTCTTGTATATGCAACTTCAATTGCATTAATGAATGTAACTAGTTCCCACCTGAGATCTGTAAAAATGGACATTTCTTCCGAATGTTTAAATGCAAGACGATTCAGTCAAGGTTTTGAGAATGAGCTGTGATATTGTAGAAAGGCTTACTGAATAAGGAGTACACCAAATTGTATTTTGGAAAGCAAGACTGGTACCTGTTAAACATAATCTATCATCAGTATTAAAAATACTGCCTTTTAAAATATTGTGGGTAATGATAGTGGGTATGCAGGGACTTTTTAACCTTTGTTAGAATATGCTTGCTTTATCTTTTTACTTTTTTTTATGTAAATAAAAGTTTAAGCCCCAGTTCACACCGAATGCAGCTTTGAAATCCTGCAACTTCCACGCGATTTTAAAGCCGCTGGTCAGTTCGATTTCATGCACAGCTTGCTGACATTTGTGTGATTTCATGCACAGATGTCAATGGAAGTCATACGTGAAATCACCCAAAAAATTGTTTCAGATTGGTGCAAGTCGGAGTCGCACCAATTTGAACAGTTCCATAAGCACAAATAGGGTTCGATTTTGCCATGAGATTTTGAACTGTAAAATCACAAGACCTGTGTGAACTGGAGCTAATGGTGATCATCTTATTTCTTACAGCTGCTTCCTGCACCATGTTTATTGGTCAGTCGGATAGACGCTTTTATCCCTGCCTTAATGGAAGATTAGCAAGAAAAATATTGTCTCAGGCCATTAGGGCATCTGTGTATGCATTTCTGAACTCCTGGAGCTGTTTCTATACCCAAGCAGGGGTGACCTTTAGACCCTTTGCCCCTAGAAGAGTATGCTGAGGAAGCTCCATAAGTGGTAGGTCAAAGTACAATAAAGACACATTAGCACTTTGAATAGGCTAGCTGCACTTGCTACTGTCATTTTGTCAGAATAGGATAGTTTACTGTAGTGGCTATTTTCCAAGGAAGGACTTTAGTAAACATTGTGCAGGTGAGCAGGTGTTGGGCAGCATGAAGTGCTCCTGTTAAATATGTTTCTCTCTTTCATTCATTGACGGACACAACTCCTGATTTTTCTTAACCATTGGGTTGTACTGCTCCCTACAGGAGTAGGACACTAGGCAGGAAAAAGCTTGACTACGCCTATGGGCAGTCCCAGGGGGTATACACCCACACTCAGCTATAGGGACTCCGTTTTTTTCTGCCTATTCAGAAGTAAGGGCCTGTAACGAGACCCTTGCTCGCTCGCTTCCGCTCTCCCGACACTCCTCTGCTACTTGTGAGTCAGCTTGCAGATCGCAACGTCTGATGGTTCGCTCATCCAAGGCTCCGGGATCCGAACTACAGCTATGTGCCGTTCGGAATCCATTAGAACAAACACCAGGCAGGCTGTAGGTAAGTTCAAACAGGAAGAAGTTTATTGGAAGTACACAACACACTTTTATACAGAATTTGGAACATCCCGCCCCCAACAACCGCTTTCCTATTGGTCAATTGTAAAGTACATGTAGTCCTCCTTCAGGTCCTCCTTAGCCATGCAAATGAGGACTTGAAAATGAGTCAGCAGCGATTGGTCCGATGGCTTTATTAGAAGGACTGTTATGTGTAATGAGACAGAAGCCCCAGGGGGCAATCAATGTACACAATAGCCAGACACAGAACAATGGAAGGTCATTAACACTTAACAATGCGAAAGGGCAATCCACATTCCCTCCCAATACACAACAAAAGGAACACCTGTCTGACATTGAAAGATATGTAATATACACAGCATTTAGGAAGAACAGATTTCATGGCAAATGGGAATAAATCTTTATATTCCTATATGGAGATATGGCTGGCAAATATGACCGTCCCATCTGAAGCAATTCAAACCATTAATCCTCTGTCTTTAACTTCCAGTGACGGTGAGTACTGTCACATATCTTCCCCCCACAGGTAGACGAACCAGGTACCAGACCTCCAATCGGTCTGTGCCTGAGTTAGTCGGGTAACAAGTCCCAAATCGTTCCCCAAAAGTACTTCTACGGGTAACTCGCATAGTAATCCCACTCGCACACGTCGCTCCCCTGAGCCCCAATCCAAACATTGAAGTGTCTGGACCTCAGAAGGCCAGTAGGTCTACATGATGTGGGCCTGGGATCTGGACTGGCAGGAACGCTGAGGGCAACTGGCCTAGGTCGTTCCCCAGTAAGATGTCGGTGGGGAGCTCCCGTATCAACCCCACATCAATCAGACCTGACCCGGCACCCCAATTCAAGTGGACCCTCGCAGTGGGTAGCCGGTGTACTGCTCCCCCTGCCATTCGTACCACTACTGAGCCTCCGGTTCGGGCGGCATCTGGGACCAGGTGTCGCTTGACCAAGGTGAGAGTGGCTCCCGTGTCTCGGTGACCTTGCGAGGGCTTTCCATTTAACTGGACGGATTGTAGATGGTGCGGTCTGTTCTCCATAGTGGCTTGCACCAGGTTAGCTTTGTGAAGGGTACCAAATTGCTCCTCGGTGGGTTTGAACCTGGGTTTGACTGTGGGAACCTCTGCGGCATAGTAGGGGACCGGTGTCCGTGCTGAAGGGGTGACCCTGGTCGGATCCATGCAGCTTGGTTCCTGCTCTGGGTACAGTCTCGTCGATAGTGCCCAAACTGCTTGCACCTGTGGCACTGTACCCCACTGCGGGATGGGTATCTGGGTGTCTGGTGTTTGGAGGAGTTGCGCCCCCGCTGTGGTAGTGGGGGTCTTGTTCGAATCCATGAAGCGTGGTTTAAATTCTGAGTGCAGTCTCTCTGATAGTGCCCAAATTTCTTGCACAAATGTCACTGCACTCCGTTGTGCCCGTGGTATCGATTTGCTGGGGGGTTAGGGATTAGTCCTGATCTTTGTGGTGCTGGTGACCCTGGGTTATTGTTCAGCGATCTGGGGTTTGGTCTGAAGCGAATCTGTGATTGCCTGCGGGCATCCTGATATTCATCGGCCAAAGTAGCCGCTTGCTGTACCGTCCATGGTTGCTTATCTCACACCCAATCCTGTACTACCGGAGGGGTGTGGTTAAAGAACTGTTCTAATAGTACTAACTGGGTGATGTCCTCTAGGGTATGAACATGGCTTCCCTGGAACCAGCTCTTAAGGTTCCGCTGCAGACGATGTGCCCACTCCACATATGTTGTGTTGGTTTGTTTCCGGGATTCTCTAAACTTAATCCGGCTGGCTTCAGGTGTAATGGCAAATTGGGCTAGCAAAGCTTCTTTTCTCTGTCGCTCATTGACAGACGCAGTCCTCTTGATTAATAACGCATTGGGTTATACTGCCCTCTACAGGAGTAGACGGAAGGAAAACGTTCTGGCCACACCTTAGGGGCAGTCCCAGAGGGTATATCCTCTCTCTCTCTGCTACAGGAAGTCAGTTTTTTTGTCTAGTTAGGAGTAAGGACCTAAGTTCCTTGCTGGGATCCTTGGTCCTGGCAAGATTTTTTTAGAAAGACTTTTTTAATAGACAGCTTTTTTTCTCCAGTTGTTCCTGTGAGATCTTCAAGCAAGTACGCTGAACTGGGCGACGGGCTGGATGTTGAGATCCAGTGGTCACCCCAGTCAGCCTGCGAGCGCGTGCAGGCCCTGGGTCGGCCGCGACATAGCCCCACTGGACGGGGACTGACCCTGCGAGTAAAACCCACTTGTAATTGATGCATTATCAACAGTTTTGGAGTCTTTGGTATCCCGGGTGGAGGTGGCCTGTCAGGGACGGGGGTCAAGGAAGCGACCCCCGCCTACCCCTATTTCATCTGATACTTCAGATTCGGATTCTGAGCCGGTCACTGCAGCTGCAGGTCCCTCTTCTGGGGCTGCGGTCTCAGATAATGTCTCCTCAGGCAGTGAGGAGGACGTTCCTGCCTCCTCCATAGCACAAGAAGAAGCGTTGGTGGACGCACTAGTTGTGTCTGTCCGGGAAACCTTAAGGCTTGAGGTTACACCGGCAGAGGTAACCGAGATGGAAATGCCTTTCGGTACTAGTAAACGTGCCAAAATGGCGAAGGTTTTTCCTTTACCCAAATGTTTTGGCAATAAGATTAAAGAGGAATGGGATCATCCGAAACGAGCTCTGGCTGTTTCCAGACGCATTGCTAGGCGCTATCCGTTTGAGGAATCCCTCATTAAGAAATGGACGGTACCATCAGTGGTGGACCCACCGATTTCCAGATTAAATAAAACTTCTGTTATCCCGTTGGAGGATGCTCCGTCCTTTAAGGATCCGTTGAATCGAAAGGTAGAAGCGGAGTCCCGCACCATTTTTTCCCTGATAGGGTCTACCTTTAGGCCAGTGGTTGCCATTGGTTTAGTTTCACAAACATTAACAGAATGGGCCAAATTGTTACGCCGTGACTTAAAGGGGAGAAGTTTCCCCCCGGCAGCATCTGATTTGATGGAGCAAGTTATACAAGGACTACAGTTCATCTGTGACGCCGCCCTGGATGCCACTCCCCTGTTAGGGCATGCATCTATGTCAGCAGTGGTCCTCAGACGTGTATTGTGGTTAAAGTGCTGGTCGGCGTATCTAGGTTCCAAGAGAACTTTGACTAATCTCCCTTTTTAGGGGGATCGCCTGTTTGGGGCCACCTTAGATGAGATTATAAAGGATGTCACTGGGAGCAAGAGCACTTTTTTGCCACAGACTGCTAAGGGCAAAGGACCTCGCAGCAGGCGAGGACCTTCCTTTACCGCTCATAAAAGGTTTGTTCGCTCCGCTGGGGCGAGCGAGAAGGGCAAAACTCCTTCAGGGGGTTTCAAAGGACGCTGGTCGGGTAAACAAAAGTCCGGCTCAGCCAAACCTGAAGATAAAACCAATACAGCCTGAAGGTACGCCCCCACCCACCTCTGGGGTGGGGGGACGTCTTCACCGGTTTCCAGATCCATGACCTTCCTGAAGCCCGGACGAAGGGGTTCAGGAGGCCGTGCGGTCGGGATACAGGATCGAGTTTCGATCACTTCTACCGGTGCGAGTCTTCCCTTCCAACATTAGGATGCTACAGGGAGCGGTAGTTCCCGTTCCTTGAGCAGAACGTTTTCTTCACTTTTTTCAAAGGTCATTTCCAGTTCCCTCCAGGAGAATTCTTCTAAAGGAGATTCTTTTCTAATGGAATCGGAATCCCGATTCCCTGGACAATCGGATCCGGTTGAGCGAACGGACCAGGGAGTCTCTGGTCTGGGGGCTTCGGTCTCCAATGCTCACCCAGGGGAAGTTACTCCTTCCGATAGAATCCAGGTTTCCGATAAATGTGTGGGAACTGAGAATGATCAGACTTTGTCTGATTTACTGGACCGAGCAGCTCCAGGACAGCCCGGTTCGGATCCAGTTGGTCACGGCTGTGGCTTAGGTCAATCACCTAGGGGATTGGCAGGCAGACTATCTCAGCCGTCAGACTCTGGATCAAGGGGAATGGTCCCTTCATCCAGAGGTATTTCACCAGTGGTGCCTTCATTGGGGCACCCCGGGTGTGGATATGTTGGCATCTCGGCTCAACAGGAAGGTGCGGAGGTTGGTAGCACGTGCCCGCGATCCTCTAGTGGATGCAAAAAGCGCGATGATCGTCCCGTGGGGGCAGTATCAGCTACGGTATGCCTTCCATCCTCTCAGGTTACTGCGGGAACTTCCTCGCAGAATAGAGGTGGATGGAATTCCAGTTATCCTGGGAACTCCGGACGGACCTCGTCGAGCCTGGGACACCGACTTGGTGAGGCTAGTCGCGGACGCTCCTTGGAGACTTCCTCTCAAGGAGGATCTGCTGTCTCACGGACCGGTCTTCCATCTTGCTTTACAATTGCTGGCTTCAACGGCCTGGCCATTGAGACTAGGTACTGAAGGACAAGGGTTTGTCAGCTTCAGTTATTCCTACTCTAATCAAAGTAAGGAAGGCGACTTCCAGCAAAGTCTATTATCGCACATGGAGGTCTTATATTGCGTGGTGTGAATCGCTTGGATTTCCCCCACGTACCTATTCGGTGACCCGAATCTTGGCCTTTCTGCAACAGGGGGTTGAGCAGAAGCTGTCCTTGAGCACTATCAAGGGTCAGGTTTCAGCGTTAGCAATCTTCTTTCAGAAACCTTTGGCTACTCATTCCTTGGTGCGGAATTTCATCCAGGGGGTGCGACACCTGGCTCCGCCAGTGCGCGCACCCTTACCGCCCTGGGATCTTAATTTAGTGTTGTCGGTTCTTCAGAAACCTCCCTTTGAAGATATTAGGGAGATTCCCTTGCTTACATTATCCCAGAAGGTGGCCTTCTTGGTGGCTATCACTTCTGCACGCAGGGTGTCAGAACTGGCCGCATTATCTTGTCGTTCCCCATATCTGGTGGTTCATAGGGATAAGGTGGTTCTTCGTCCGAATCCATCCTTCCTTCCTAAGGTGGTTTCAGAGTTTCATCTGAATGAAGACATTGTATTGCCTTCCCTGTGTCCTAAGCCCAGCCATCATCGGGAGTTTGCATTACACTCCTTGGATGTGGTTCGGGCAATCAGGGTATAGTCCTGAAGACTACGGACCCGTTTCGTAAAACGGATTCACTTTTTGTGATCACGGATGGCCCCAAAAAGGGGTTGCCTGCTTCTCCTGCGACTATCTCCAAATGGATCAGACAGACGGTGGTGCAGGCTTATTCTATTAAGGGTCGGGATCCTCCGTTCCCTGTCAAGGCGCACTCCACTCGGGCGCTTAGTGCTTCCTGGGCCTTCCGCCATCAGGCGTCAGTGGTCCAGGTATGCAAGGTGGCTACCTGGTCGTCGGTTCATACCTTTACAAAATTTTATAAAGTTGATGTGATGGCATCGTCGGATGCCTCTTTTGGCCGCAAGGTTCTGCAGGCCGCAATTTGAGGAGACCGGTGGTCTACCTCGAGGGTTTTTTTCCGTTGGATTTTCAGTTGATTCTCATTATTTGATTTAAATGAGCCTTTAAGACTTCTAGTCGGCACCGGTTGGGCCTTCTAGATTTGAATTTTTCTGTTATCCCACCCCTCATTTGTGGCACTTCTTTGGGACGTCCCAATGTGTTATTAATCAAGAGGACTGCGTCTGTCAATGAGCGACAGAGAAAAATGGATTTTTGTAAAATCTTACCGTAAAATCCTTTTCTCTTAAGCTCATTGACAGACGCAGTACCCGCCCCTCGGTTTTTTTGAGTGGGGTTTGGTTAAATTCTCTGACACTGCTTTGTGACATAACTGACTTCCTGTAGCGGAGAGAGAGAGAGAGGATATACCCTCTGGGACTGCCCCTAAGGTGTGGCCAGAACATTTTCCTTCCGTCTAGTGACCTACTCCTGTAGAGTGCAGTATAACCCAATGTGTTATTAATCAAGAGGACTGCGTCTGTCAATGAGCTTAAGAGGAAAGGATTTTACGGTAAGATTTTACAAAAATCCATTTTTACCCGGTCGTAGTCTTTAGCGTCCTCGTCCTCCAGGGCCCGATATGCATGCGCCGCTCTGCCAGTTAAATTACTCGCCAGTAAGACGACCCAATCTTGGGACAGTACTTCATGTTTCTGGCATAGTCTCTCAAAGTCCTGCAGGAATGCTTCAATTTCCTTCTCTCCTTCCTTAAATAGTTTGAACGAAAGGGCAACTTACGGAAAGTCGCTGCATCTTTAGGCCTTTTCTCCGATTGCCGTATTTCTGCCATTCTCTGCTCATGTTGCCACTCTCGTTCTCTCTCTTGTCACTCATCCATTAGAACAATCACCAGGCAGGCTGTATGTAAGTTCAAACAGGAAGACGTTTATTGGAAGTACACAACACACTTTTATACAGAATTTGGAACATCCCGCCCCCAACAACCGCTTTCCTATTGGTCAATTGTAAAGTACATGTAGTCCTCCTTCAGGTCCTCCTTAGCCATGCAAATGAGGACTTGAAAATGAGTCAGCAGGGATTGGTCCGATAGCTTGATTAGAAGGACTGTTATGTGTAATGAGACAGAAGCCCCAGGGGGCAATCAATGTACACAATAGCTAGACACAGAACAATGGAAGGTCATTAACACTTAACAATGCGAAAGGGCAATCCACATTCCCTCCCAATACACAACAAAAGGAACACCTGTCTGACATTGAAAGATATGTAATATACACAGCATTTAGGAAGAACAGATTTCATGGCAAATGGGAATAAATCTTTATATTCCTATATGGAGATATGGCTGGCAAATATGACCGTCCCATCTGAAGCAATTCAAACCATTAATCCTCTGTCTTTAACTTCCAGTGACGGTGAGTACTGTCACAGGGCCTATTTCCTTGCTGGGATCTCTAGTCCTGGCAATTTTTTTCCTTTTAAATGTGTTTTTTCCTATCTTTGTTGTTTTGTTCTTGTGAGAATCTACTATCAACTGCCGGACTGGGCGACAGACTGGATAATCTAGATCCAAAGGGTCCTCTCAGTCTGGCCAGTGAGTGCGCGCCGGCCTCAGCTCTGCGCTAGGTAGGTTGCGACATAGCCCCACTGGACAGAGACTGGCCTCTAAGTTAAACGTTTCGTGAGGGCGCATACGATCTTGCCTCGGCCTGAGTCGCAGCGTTCCTCCTGGCCGACAGCCACCCACATCGATGGAGCGATGGTCTATCATAGGCGATGCCCACCCTGTTCCTGGTATGGTAGGTAGCTGTCCCCCTCTACCCCTGGAGGGTTTTTGGGATGGACGTGGGCCCCTCCCTGGGATGGTGGGACACCTGAGTTCTCCCCCCCCCCCAGCCCTCTAAAAATTTGTGGAATTTTAAACATGGCGAAGGTACTGGGACAGAGGCGCCAGTTCCTTTTGGCACCACAGGTCCTCCACTGTGGCGAGGGTGTTCCCCTTTCTGCTTGCTTTGACAACATTGTCACATAACAGTGGGGTTGTCCAAAACGCATTCTTGTGGTCCCTAAGTGTTTTGCTATGTGGTATCCTTATAAGGATTTCTTGCTTAAAAAGTGGACAGTCCCACCTGTAGTGGACTCGCCGGTTTCCAGGTTAAATAAAGCTACCTTAATTCCGGTTGAGGAGTTCTTGCCTTAAAAGATCCGGTTGATAGGAGAGCGGAGGCTCTGGCCCTCCATATGTTTCACTATCACTGGTTCGGCTTAGGCCAGTATTTACTATTGCCCTGGTGTCGCAAACTGTAGGCTAAACTTTTAGGCCAGGACCTGGAGGGGAAATGGCTTCCCCCTGCCTTTGTGGAGCTGGCGGATCAGTTGATCCAGGGGCTACAGTTTATCTGTGATGCCTCTTTGGAACCGGCTCCTTTGATTTTAGGCTGTCTGTATCAGCAGTGGTCCTTCGGCGTCTTAATTGGCTGACAATGCTGCCCTGCGGAACAGACTTCTAGGAAGGCCTTTATCTCATCTCCTCTTTGTGTGGGATCGCCTGTTTGGAGCTTCCTTGAATGACATTTTTAAGGGTCTTGCGGGGGGAAGAGTACTCTTCTTCCGCAGGCTACCGAGAGCAAGGAGCCCCGACGTAGACGTGGGCCATTCTTCTAAGAGGCTTTTTTTGTCCCTCAAGGGATAAAAGTCCTTCAGGGCCTCCCCCAGAGGTTCCATAAGTACCTGGTCTGGCAAGCCATGAGGAGCTCTTCCAGACCTGAGGACAAGGCTTCCTCTGCTTGAAGGAGCGCCCTCACCCGGATCTGGGGTGGGGGGGTGTCGTCGCTTATTTCCGGATCTGTGGACCTCTCTGGTACAGATCAAGTGGGTCCACGAAGTCATTCGGTCTGGCTACAAGATCAAATTTCGGTCCTTTCCTGTGGAAAGTTTCTTCCCTTCCAACCTGCACTTGTCCTCAGATCGCTTACGGGATCACTTTGGGGCAGTGAAAAACTTTCAGGGGTTTTACTCAAACCTGTTTACAGTTCCCTGGAAGGAAGGCAAGCTATGTCCAATTTTGGACCTCAAGGTGCTAAACTGTTTTGTGTGGGTACAGAAGTTCCGAATGGAGTCCATTTACACGGTGGTGGCATCCCTACATCTGGGGGATTTTCTCACTTCTCTCGTCACCAGGGACGCCTACCTTCACATTCCAATATGTGCCAGTCACCAGCGCTTCCTTCGCTTTGCCGTGGGCGAGGAGCATTATCGGTTTGTGGCATTTACCTTTGGTCTCGTCTCCGCTCCTCGGGTCTTCACAAAGTGTTGACCTCGGTGCTAGCATTGTTGAGTCAGCGGGGGAATCGCTGTACTGGGGTACCTGGACAATCTACTGCTCTGATGGACACCTTGGATATTACTCTGGGATTCGGCCTCAGCCAGAGTTTCTTCCTCTAGAAAAACTCCAGAAATTGCATGAGGCAATTTAGCTTCTTTTGTCCAGCAGACGGTCATCCCTCTGGGCTTGCATGCAGGTGCTGGGCCTGATGGTGTTCCTTTCCCCCTGTTAAACTTCTGCCAAGACTCCTGTGCAGGATCGAGGCAGCAAGGGATTCCGGTCTTTCTTGTGGCTCCAGACTAGCCTCACTGGTCTTGGTACGCCGATCCAGTAAGGCTGGTCGTCGATGCTCCTTTGAGACTTCCTCTCAGGGAAGATCTGCTGTCCCAAGGGCCAATCTTTCATCCTGCTTTACAGTCGCTGGGTTTAACGGCTTGGCTGTTTACAGCCAGTTGCTGAAGGATAGAGGTTTGTCTGAATCGGTGATTCCTACTCTGGTAAAGATTAGAAAATCTACCTCTAGGAAGACCTACCATCGTATTTGGAAGACGTACATTGCGTGGTGTGAGTCTTTTGGGATTCTCCCTCGCTCCTTTTCGGTGGCTCGGATCTTGGCTTTCCTCCAACGGGGGGTTGAGCAGCGCCTGGCCTTGAGTACCATTTCTTTCAATATCCATTGGCCACACTTTCCTTGGTGCGTACTTTTATCCAGGAAGCTCGACGCTTGGTTCTTCCAGTGGGGTCTCTATTACCGCCGTGGGTCCTCAAATTGGTGTTGTCAGTTATCCAGGAATCTCACTTCAAAAATATCAGGAGGTTCCCCTGCTTACATTGTCCCAGAAGGTGGCCTTTTTGGTGGCGATTGCTTCTGCGTGCAGGGTGGCGGAGCTGGCGGCATTGTCTTGCCCTTCACCTTACCTGTTGGTTTACAGAGCTATGATGGTTCTTCGTCCCGGTCTGTTGTTCCTTCCAAGGCTGGTCTCTGATTTTCCATTTACATTTTCCAGGACACTATGTTGCCTTCCCTATGTCCCAGGCCTATACATCCTAAGGAAATTGCTCTGCATTCCCTGGATGTGGTTTGGGCGATCAGGGTGTACCTGGCAGCTACGGAGTCTTTTAGGAAGTCAGACTCACTATTTGTACTCCCGGTTGGACCTCAAAAAGGGTTGGCCGTTTCTACTGCGACCATTTCCAGATGGATCAGACAGACAGTGATTCAGGCCTTTCAATTAGGGGTCAGGTTCCTCCTTTCCCTGTTAAGGCACACTCTACTCAGGAAGCTTAGTGCCTCCTGGGCCTTCCATCATCAGGCATCAGTGATGCAGGTTTGCAAGACAGCCATCTGGTCCTCTGTGCACACTTTTACAAAGTTTTACAAGTGGTTGTTTTGGCATCTGTGGATGCTTCTTTTGGCCGCAGGTTTTTGCAGGTTGCTGTTTAGAGGACCGGGTCCTCTTTGAGGGTGTATTGTTTTTTCAGATGAGCTCCAGTGGCTTTGGTTGAGCTCCATGTTACCTGGTTGGCTATGGTTAGCCTTGGGAATAGTTTTTCTGCTGTTTTCCCACCCCTCATGTTTAACACTGCTTTGGGACGTCCCAATGGTTAAAGCGGAGTTCCACCCTAAAATTATACTTACCTCCATCTTCTTGCTCCGGGTCACCTGAAAAACAAATGGATAATCGCAATTTTTTTTTTTTTTACTTACCTCGTTTAGAAGAATATATACTTACCTTACTTCCTCTTCCTCCCCTCGGTGGCCACGGCGATTCGTCACTTCCTGGCTTGCAATGATTCCTGGGAGCTGAACGTCATCGCTCCCAGGAATCAATGTGCCTGCACCAGCCCCGACGTCAGTTGCGGTGCATGCGCCGTCATACCTTGCTAAACAGCTTCTGGGCAGAAGCTGTGCAGGGATGACGCTGCGGCACCGGAAGTGAAGGCGGGGCCGGTGCAGTGCATCGTGGGACCGAAGAAGACGGAAGAGGACACAGAAGAGGATCGCGCTGGCTTCAAGCTGCCCACACCTGAGATGGCAGCGCTGGACAATACATTTTCAAGGTAAGTATTTCTTCTAAAAGGTAAGTGCAACCCGGGACAGATCAGAGGCTAGCCATTGTGGAATGCACTAGCCCTGACTGTCCCGGGGGTATTTTTATTAAAAGGGTGGGACTCCGCTTTAAGAAGAATCAGGAGCTGTGTCCGTCAATGAACGAAAGAGAAAATGGGATTTTTGACTTACCGTAAAATCCATTTCTCTGATGTTCATTGACGTACACAGCACCCACCCCTCTGTGGAGTTGGCTTTCTTCTGACACTGCTTGTAACAAAACTGAGTCGCCTATAGCTGAGTGTGGCTGTATACCCCCCTGGGACTGCCCATAGGCATAATCAAGCTTTTCCCATCCTAGTTTCCTACTCCTGTAAGGGGCAGTATAACCCAATGGTTAAGAAGAATCAGGAGCTGTGTCCGTCAATGAACTTCAGAGAAATGGATTTTATGGTAAGTAAAAAATCCAATTTTTGTTAGCTATAACAAACTGTTACCTAAAAGACAGAGTGAGATTTGTCCATGGCCATTGAAGCATTATGCAGTAGATTAGGAAATTAGAAATAAATACACAGAGCCGTATTAGAAACAGTTAAAAAATAGAAAAACATTATCCCCTTGCTACTCTAAAATGTTGCACAAAATTATACAAAAAAAGTGTATAAAAAAACTACAAAAATGTTGATATTTACAGTGCAGAGCAGCAAGCACTATTGTGAAACCACCAGCAATACAATTAAACAATATTTAAATACAATTGTGCAGTTCTCCTATTATTATTTCCATGCACACAATTCCTATTGTGTATATGTATATATATATATATATATATATATATATATATATATATGAGAAATTCAACAGATGTGCAAAATTGATATACTGAATAACATGCAGAAATTTATCTCATGGCAGACTCCGTGCAAATTAGTGCATTCAGATTCCAATTCCTTAAAATGCTCAGAAACATTGAGCATTTTAGGGACTTTAGAATGAGAATGCACCTATTTCTTGAGAGAGTCTGGCATAAGATAACATTTCTGCATGGTATATATCAGTTTTGCACACGTGTTGCTATTCTATGTATACAATAGGAATGTTTGTGTAATTATATTTTTGTGTTTATCAATAATAATAATAGGAGCGCTGCACAATTTTAATTATATAGTATGCATTAGAACAGTGTATTTTATGTGTTCATTAATTGGTCTATGTATTATAACTGTAGTAAAATAATCGGTAGAATTTGGAAGTCAAGGTAGATGGTTTTTTACCTTCATGCACTCTATGCAGAAAGGTAAAAAACATTCTGCATGCAGTTCCTCCTGCAGACCCCCCTTGCTGCTGTCAATCAGAATCTTCCTTCTTATTTCCAGAATCTTCCTTCTTATGTTAAGGATTTCAGCCATATGTTGGATATGATATCAAACTATACATGGCGGGAAGGGTACAGATGGCTCGCATTAGATGTGACATCTTTGTATACTTCTATTAAACCTGTGTTTGGCCTATTAGCTATACAATATTTTGTATGTAAGGAACAACAATTCCACTACAAACAAGTCCAATTCCTTTATGATAGCATCCAATATGCCCTAACTTAGAACTACTTCTCATTTATGGGAAAGCACTGTAGACAGACACAGGGCATTGCCATGGGGGCCTGGTACGCACCCAGCTACGCCAATCTTTTTATGGGCTATTGGAACACCAATACATCTGGTCCCATAACCTGTTTGGTTCGAACCTGGTCCTGTATGCCAGGTACACCAATGATGATCTGATCATATGGGATGGCACTGATGTTCAACTTGAGGGCTTTTTGGACCACTGTCAAAACATCCGTTTTACCCACGTTCTACATGGCAGTAATCTGATATTTCTTGATTTAGAGCTGAGACGGGTCCATTCTTTCCAAGACACATTTCAAGCCCAGCGCAGGTAATTTGTACTTGCATGCCAACAGCGTTCACAACCTGCGTTGGATTAAAAATTTACATTTTGGGTAATTTTGTAGACTTGCACTCTCAAACGAGATTACATTGAACAGGGAATTATCCTTAAAAGGAATATCAAGGATAAGGGTTACCTAGATACCCACAAAGAAGAGGCAAACAACAAATATTTACTCCTATATGAGAGTTGGAGTATCAACAACAATACTAACAATAACAAACATCAAGAGGGCAGCCAGGTCCTTAGGAAGAACAGAACACAGCA